>NW_015387708.1:189583-235662 GCF_001527695.2 Protobothrops mucrosquamatus
TCTTTCTAGAGTCTCAACATCTTTTTTACATCGTGGTGACCAAAACTGGATGCAGTATTCCAAGTGTGGCCTTACCAAGGCATTGTAAAGTGGTATTAATACTTCACGTGATCTTGATTCTATTCCTCTGTTAATGCAGCCTAGCACTGTGTTGGCTTTTTTGGCAGCTGCAGCACACTGCTGGCTCATATTTAAATGACTGTCCACTAGGACTCCGAGATCCCTCTCACAGTTACTACTATTGAGCAAGGCACCCCTATACTATACCTGTACATTTGGTTTTTCTTGCCTAAATGTAGAACCTTACTTTTTTCACCATTGAATTTCATTTTATAAGATAGCGCCCAGTGTTCAAGTCTGTCCAGATCCTCCTGTATCCTAAGCCTGTCTTCTGGAGTGTTGGCTATTCCTGCCAGCTTGGTAGCGTCTGCAAATTTGATGAGTTCTTGGAATTGCAATGGGTATGCATGAAGATGGATGGGTATGAATGGGTGGGCCAGCCCATCCCTGCTGCTGTGCCCCAATATGGATAGGACAGCTTCTATCCTGAAATGATTATTCTCCCTGATCTAAGACAAGTTCGAAAATAGATGAGACTTTACGAGGAGGCTACAGAAACTCCTTTCTTCAAAGTGCAGAAGTCAGGATTTGAGTGACATCCATTAAGGTTCTGTTTGGTATGAAATCAGTTGGATCCATTCTTCCCAAGCTGATAATTGAATCAGTCAGGCATACATATACTATGTTCCTTTCCTGAGTATCACATCAAATTAAGATATTGATCAAAGGTTAGTGAAGCGTACTCAGTAGTAACGGATGAAAAACAAAATGTCAGATAAAGATATGGCTCATCTGTTGCTAAAATATCCATGTTTTTAAATGATCAAACATCAAAGAAAGATGTCAAACTTTAAAAAGTTGGCTTTGTCTTTGGGGGAGAAAAATAACAGTGGGAAATTAACCCCTAAGTTACCATAAAACACTATGAAATATTTCATCGACATAGTGATTCATAGTTTCTATCCACATTATATACATTTTTAAAATATATCTTCCAATGGGATGATTGCACCTATATTGTAAAAAAAAAAATGCTACATATGAGAATGGTTACTGATCATTATGACTGGACAGCTAAGAATTCTCTGACATCCAAGCACTTAACTAAATAAATATCTGTGGAAAAGCAGCTTCGGCCCTATGGTCTGGGCTCACAATGTAATAAGCTTTACCACTTACAGGGAAGAGATCCCGTTATGAAATATAAAATAAACATCTTGGTATCCATGTAGTTTGCAAACATTATTGTAGATGGCTACCCACTACCCCTTTTCAAATATTACATTTACCTGAGAATAGGAATGGTCATGAAGCAGAGTGGCATATTTGGAGCAACCGCTAACTTCTGACCTAAACATTTTCCTTTCAATGTCTGAAAATATTTTGGAGACACTGAAATGAATGCAGAAAGCAGGGGAGGGAGTCTGGCTAGGCAGGCATGCTGTCTTATGCATCAACTTTCTGTGGCAAATCACTGAAAATTGGCAGCACATTTTCCCATTCTTTGACAGTAAACTAAACATTAAAGAGTGCCAGGTAGGTTTACCTTACTTAAAACAATCTTCTCTAGCTCCCAAATGGAAAAATAACACTCTTTCCAAAATTTCCCCTTTTCATTGCGCCCTTGGTCACCAAATATATTCCACCCTTTTGAATACAGGTACAAGTCGCAAAAAAAATTTAAAAAAATCCCATCCCTCTAGGTTGCCTATTGGTTATATAATTCTACAGAAAATGTTCTAATTCCTTAATTCTGAATTCTTAATATTTTGTAGAAGTATCAGTATGGATACCCTCAAAAATAATTTCTCTTTAAGACCTGACACAGAGCAATGAATAGCTGATTACTTCCTGATTGCATGGTTGTTGTTGTTGTTTTAAAAAAACCATACAATCAGGAAGTTGTTTTAAAAAAACAACATAAAAATTCCTAAGGAAAGATAGGTGCTTAATCAGAATAGAGCTGGAAGGGAACTTGGAGGTCTTCTAGTCCAAACCCCTACACAAGCAGGAGACCTATACCCTTTCAGATAGGTAGCTGTCCAGTCTTTTCTTAAAAACTTCCAGTGATGAAGCACACATAACTTCTGAAGGCAAGCTGTTCCACTGATTAATTGTTCTCACTGTTAGGAGTTTCACCTTAGTTCTAGGTTGCTTCTATCCTTGATTAGTTTCCACCCATTGTTTCTTGTCTTGTCTTCAGGTGCTTTGGAAAATAAGTTAACCCCCCACTTCTTTGTAGCAGTCCCTCAAATACTGGAATACTCTGTCATATCACTTCTAGTCCTTCTTTTCTCTAGACTGGCCATACCCAATTCTTACAACTCAATTATACAACTCAATCATACCCAATTGCTACAACTCATCATTCTTATTCTACTTGTTAAAGAGAACTACTAAAATCTGTATGAATAACTGAAAGGAAACTGCCTTCAAGTGCTTTAAAATATGTGGAAGCAATGAAGCCTCTGACCTCTTTTTTTGGGGGGGGCACAATCTAGACAGAGTATTGTACAATTGTGCTGTACCTCTATTGGTAAAATCAGTGGAAAGAGGGACAGTGCTACCCCCACTTTCCTGCACACAATCCACATTATGGATTCCTTCAGAAACCTGATCTATGATCTTCAGAGTTAATGCTGTGAATCTTTAATTTTGGCTAACTTATGAGTGTGTATACACACACACACACACAAACACACAGATACACACACATACAATAGCACAGAGTGTCCCAAAAGTCAAAGCCCATAGGCAAATCCCAACATGTTTTATTAATTTTATTTAAAAAAATATCAGAGAAAATGTGACTATACATAGAAATGTTGAAAGGTCAAGCGTCAAATGTGCAAGGAAGTGTTTAGAAGAAAATGGCAGCCAATTTGAACATTTTGTGTAATTTAAATAATAAATTGTCAATGGAGCCTGACTTTTGGTATACCCTGTATATTGCAGAAACATCTTAAATCTTCAATGACTCTTTCAAGGAAACTAAATCCTGGTTAAACACAGGAAACCAAAAATTTCTCATTGCAGAGAAGTGGAATGTACGGTTAGAGCAATCTGTTGAATAAATCTTCTTTATAACACTTCCTTTGTAAATGTTATTATTTCTTTTCAACTTGAAGGGCTGTTTTAGTAAACTTTTTTGCTATGCAAGCAAATGTTTTTGCACTTAGTTCCCTTTTTTTCAAATTCTCAGACTGTAGGGAACAAAGGTAACTTCATGAAGAAACAAAGACGATGTTGTAGGTCACAAAGAAATAAGGAAGCAAAAACTTGTTTTCTTCCATCACCAGATAAAAATGTGGGGTTTGAGATAAAATAAAATGCTCGCTTGAGATAACGTTAGGGTTTGACAAATACACAAAGGGAATCAATTTTGAGCGATCTCTCTCTCTCTCTCTCTCTCTCTCTCTCTCTCTCTCTCTCTCTCTCTCTCTGTGTGTGTGTGTGTGTGTGTGTATGCCAATGAGCTCATAAAAAAGTTGTACAGGGTAGGGCTTAACCGCTGGGTGGTCCAGTGGGTAGGAAGTTGGCTCAGGGATAGATCCCAGTGTGTAATTGTTAATGGGGCATTTTCTGAATAGAGAACAGTCCCAAGCAGTGTACCACAAGGATTAGTTCTAAGAATAGAACCCTATTCTATGCAATGTGTTTGTAAGTGATATCACAGAAGGCTTGCTAGATAATGTTTGTCTTTTTCCTGATGACACAAAGGTGTGTAATAGAATTGATTCTCCTGGGTGTAGTCATAACATCAAAAAAGATTTAGCATAGCTAAAAAATTGGTCAATATTGTGCCCTGAGTTCAATGTTTCTAAATGTAAAATCATGCACTTGTGGAAAAAGAATCTTCTGGCAGGGTACAGTATTGGGGATACGGTGTTAGACAGAACAACAGAAGAAAGGGATTTAGGTGTGCTCATAACCGATGACTGCAAAATAAGTAAACAGTGTGGCCAGGCGTCTATGAAGGCAAACACACTTCTGAGATGTGTCACTAGAGCAGGGGTAGGCAACCTTGGCTCTTTTATGACTCGCTGGCTCAGGAATTCTGGGAGTTGAAGTCCACGAGTCATAAAAGAGCCCAGGTTGCCTACCCTTGCACTAGAGGGATCACCAGCAGGAAAAAGGAGGTCCTAATCCCGCTATATAGGACTTTAGTCAGACCCCATTTGGAACATTGTGTCCAGTTCTGGAGACCTCACTTTAAAAAAGATTTTGATAAGATTGAGTGAGCCCAGAGACAGGCACCAAAAACGGTGCACCAAAAATGGTGCAAGAGACAAAGAGACAAAACATATCAGGAGATATTGGAAGAACTGAATATGTACAGCCTGGAGGACAGAAAGGTTAAGATGGGACATGACTGAAATCTTTAAATATATTAAGAGTGTGAATAAGGTTCTAGAAAACAGTATTTTCAATATTAACCAAAAATCAAGAACCTGGGAGCATAACCTCAAACTGACAGGAGAGAAGTTCAAAAGTAATATTAGAAAGTACTACTTCAGAGAAAGAGTAGAGGAAGATTGGAACTGACTTCCAGCAGAGGTAAGTGGGTAACTGAGCTTAAGCATGATTGGGATAAACACATATCTAATTAAATTAAACATGTCAAATTAAAAAACAACAATAAAAATGATTAAAATATAATAAATAAATTAAAACAAAACAAAACAAAACAACAATAACAACAATAACAACAAAGTTGGAAGGGATGTTAGAGGTCATCTAGTCCAACCCCCTGCTGAAGCAAGGAACCCTATACCATTTCAGACAAATGGCTGTCCAGTCTTTTCTTAAAAACCTCCAGTGTTGGAGCATTCACAGCTTCTGGAGGCAGATTGTTCCACTGTTTAATTGTTCTAACTGTCAGGAAATTTATCCTTACTTCTAGGTTGCTTCTCTCTTTGGTTATTTTCCATCCATTGCTTCTTGTCCTGCCTTCAGGCGCTTTGGAGAATAGCTTGACTCCCTCTTCTATGTGGCAGCCCCTGAGATATTGGAACACTGCTATCATGTCATCCCTCGTCCTTCTCTTCATTAAACTAGACATACCCAATTCCAGCAGTGTTTCTTATATGTTTCAGCCTCCAGTCCCCTAATCATCTTTGCTGTTCTTCTCTGTACTTTTTCTAGAGTCTCAACATCAAGGACAGATTCAATGAACTACTGGGTCTTTTTCTGCAGTCAGTTTTCTATATTTCTATGTAATTTTGTAAATGCTTAATAGGAACTTAATGTTTTCAGAATTTTTACTGTATTGAGTAGACTCAACTGCATACAGAATTAAGTTTCTGCAGTTGCCTAAACCAATGTAATAAAGGAGGTGACCTTAAGTATATAAATACAGATACTATTTTGTATACTCTGTCTCAATGCTCTGTGTGCTTAGTAGGAGTTTGTTCTGACCCTCAGCATTCTAAATAAATAAAGCTTCTTTATAGCTGTTTTATTAATTCTAGAATGAAACAATGCTATGTATGAAGCCTGATGTCAACACTGCTAACATTGGATGTTCTTGCTTTGACAACAGATGGAAATGTAACCATCTTTTCTCTTTTGCTTTTAGAGTTAGTTGATGCTGCGAGGGGGGATGTGGATGAAAGTCCAGTTAATCATAACAATAATAACTCAGCTGTGGGAATCCAAGGTTATTGCGCCCAGAGTTGATAAAGATTTGGCCGGGCTGGAGAGCTGGGGAGAAAGCCCGTGCTTCAAACTAATTGGGGAATATGATTTATGACTGTTAATTGGAGGAGGGAATGTGCTTGCTACTTCGTGCCCAGGGGAGGGGAATTCAGTTTTTGGCTTTAACTATGAAGTGCTGATACTTTGTTTCTCGAATAAAAGATTCTTTAAGGTAAACATTGCCTCAAAGTTCTTTTTGATGAGTTTCATCTGTCGGAACCATGACACCTAATTTACTTTAACATCAGTTTTAACAACTTGCCATTTCATGGAATCCTGCTTTTTCCTGAAACTCAGCAAAACTTTTATTTGAGAAGGACAAATTAGGAATAGGTGTCAAAGGTGTTAAAATACAACATAAGTAAAAACATGTTTGGAAGATGTACTCTTATAGTTAAAAGGTGTTTGTGTCTTCTTAGTCCCATTCCATTATTTTCTTTTTGAAGAAATGTGTTCCTTGAATAAAAACGTTGTACCTGAAAACTGTCCTGGAACCTTAATTGAGGGAGAAAACATAGAAGTTGAGTCTGACATACAGCATCTGATCTGTATACCTTGGGGGTACATTTCTAAAGCAGTGGGGGTGATTTAGCTGTGTAATTCCCACTTTTATTAACAGGAGGCATGTGGTTAAATCACTGAGGGCCATTTATTAAAAATGTGAACCCCTTAATGCTTCAACTAGATTTAATTTTTATTTGCAAATTGGCAAAATTAATTAAAATCTGTACAACCAACAGGAAATTATGGCTAAGTGCTACTTAGCAAGCTAATTCAACTATGATTCTAGAATCTGTGATAACACAACAATCAGATCTTTAATAATGAACAGTTTCCTTCTTCCTCAATTGATACCAGGCAAAGCTAACTACAAAAGCTATGTGCCACAGAACTATGGTAATTCAGATTTACCCCAAGGGGGTGGAAAATGTTTATGCACAGGTGTTTTTCACATGTGTTGGAACAGATCCAATCTGGCCAGAAGTATATTACAATATTTGGAATTGGCGCCTTTCATTCTTCATTAAAGATATGATACCATTAATGATATTCCTCAATCATAGGATTAAAAAAGTCTCTTGTAAAAAACAGAGTTGTTTAAATGTTGTTGCTTTCAAACAAATCAATATTTAGGAACAGCAAAGTGGACAGTTCCCTAAGAAATTTGCAACCCAGCTCTTAAATGAAAATACTTAAGTAAAAACAAGTAACAATACTTTGGTATGTTCATTTAATATATTAATGAATTGGATCAAGAGTACTGTAGGACTACTTTAATTATTTAAATTTTAAGTTGTTTGTAACTATGCCTAAATCTGGATCCAACTTGATGATTTTATTCTTTTGTTCCTTGGATGGGCGATTCTGAGCAGTTACTAGGCATAGTGTAGATAGATGTGTTCATATCTAGTCAATTTCAGCTGCACATTATCTGGGCTGTATGAATTGAATGCTGATCTAAATCCAGTGAAGTCTGACTTAAAACAAGAAACCAATAAACATGTTTATCAGTTTTCCTTTGTTATGAATTTTGACCTTGAATAACAGTATCAAATGAAATACACTGAAACATTTAGAAATGGCTAAACTATGCTCGAGGGACTCTTCTCAGTAACTTTGAATAATAAAAATAAAGACTACACAGGAGTAAAAATACCCTCCCAGTAGGCTCTCATCCATTTGGTCTTCAGGAATGCATTCAAAACTTGGCTTTCTCTGCAGGCATCTGAGATAGAGTAAAGCTGGAGCTCAAGGCTTGAGATTTTTTTCTATTGAAGAATGTTGGTTTAGGGTGCTGGAACCTGTTCTCTCCCCCCACCCATGATGTTGTTTTCTATTTTTATTTATTACTGTTTCTCCGAACTGCTGAAATTATAGTTCATAAGATGGATGGTGTGGAATGTTGTTCACCAGACAGTTGAAGAAGTAAAGTGGGCATTGGATTTTGTGCACACAGAAATCTAGGGGTGACTAGAAATCTAGGGGTGACTAGGGGACTAGGGGTGACCTGACAGCAGTGTTCCATTATCTCAGAGTTGCCACAAAGAAGAGGGAGTCAATCTGTTCTCCAAAGCAACTGAAGGCAGGAGCAATGGATGGAAACTAATCAAAGAGAGAAGCAACCTAGAACTAAGGAGAATTTTCCTGACAGTTAGAACAATTAATCAGTGGAACAACCTGCCTCCAGAAGTTGTGAATGCTCCAACACTGGAGGTTTTTAAGAAGAGATTGGACAGCCATTTGTCTGAAATGGTATAGGGTTTCCTGCTTGAGCAGGGGGTTGGACTAGATGACCTCCAAGGTCCCTTCCAACTCTGTTATTCTGTTATCTATCATATGGCATTGAGCTTCAAATGAGGAAAAACTGCAGCAAATGTACATATATGCAATTTGATTTCTTTTAGTCCTGTCTAATTACGTTTGAGATAACCTGAGCTACACAAGAACTAAAGGAAATGCTCATAGCCTTTGTGTTGTTCTTGATAATTAAGAGATTTGGTGAATGCAAGTACTCTTTTCTATTGCAATTATCTTTCTTTGGGTCAAATAGTTGCCTTTCTCAGGTCTTCAAGACCAAGGGATTATTCTACATAACCCCCACATTTCTATAATACTCTTTTCTATAGAATATATTTGCAAGGTTACCATGTAGAATGCTGATATAGGCTCTCATGGCTGGTATCAATGAAGCAGTGATAAACTTTCAAGCCGAATGGCCATGAATTAGTAGCCTTTTTTTCTGACATATTGATAGCAGTTATGGACAGCATCTACAGGATTACCAGTTCTGTTTGGTCTTCTTTGAGCCAAGCTATAGCAGCACCAAAAGCAGAACTGGTACCAAATGGATGAGGAACCAATCAGGAACCAGCTTTCTTTCACTTCAACAACATGGGCCAATTAGAGATCAGCTTGCCAGGTTCAAATATAAGAGCCTAATCCAGGGGTGTCAAACTCAATTTCATTGAGGGCTGCATCAGCATTGCGGTTGCCCTCAGGGGGCCGGGTGGGTGTGGCCAGGGTGGGTGCGGCCCACTGGGTGGGTGTGGCCAGCTCTACATAATTCGTGTCAAGGGTGCCTGTGGGGGCCTGGGCAGGAGTGGGATAAATCTGAGGGTCTCTGGCAGAAGGGGGTGGGACCAGGGCAAGTGCCAAGGCATGGTCCACTGGAGGAGCCTCACTGTTCCTCTAGGCCATGTGGGGGGAGGGCTTATGGAGCTAAGACTGAATGTGTTTCAGCATAGATGGCCACCCCAAAATTGTACATTGGCTCCCGGCTGGCCTGGGCCAGGGCCAAGGCAGAGGGGGCCGTTCCCTCATTGTTTCCAGGATGGCTTCGCGGGCCACATGAAATCACTTTGCGGGCCGCATCCGGCCCCGGGCCTTGTGTTTGACATGTCTGGCCTAATCAGTCCAGTTTAGTTGTCTGTGAGCTGCCCAGTGGCACATTATAAAGCAGCTTGGTCTGTCTCTGTAGATGGCAGCCCCAGATTATGGCAAACCATCAGAACAAAAGAACAGCCATTCAACCTGAAAGCTCATCACTGCTTTTTCTCTGACATATAAGTCTAAACTCAAGCTTATTTGAATGTCTTCACATGATCAGATGAATAATATTATAGTTGAAATTACTATATTCTATAGTGGATAATAGCAAATGGCTTCATCCCATGTTTTTTTCTATATTATGCTTCAAATCAGGGAAATGATCCTTTTATTTGACACTCAAGACACTTTGGACAGATTACTAATACATGAAGTTATTTTTCAGCATTGTCTAAGATGTAACAAACAAATAAATAAAAATATTTATTTATTTACTTGTATGCTTTTCATATACAGTATGATGTCTTGACCCGGACAACAAGGAGCCAATAAACTTGTTGATAAAGACTTGTTGATAAATTCTGGAATTGAGAAAATATTAACTGGATTAAAATTAGATTCTGGAGTCCTTCTAAAGAACATAAGAGTACCTACAATTCTTAAATGTTAGGCAACATTCCATGTATACTGAAATCAGCCTTACACAGGTAGCTGCTCAAAACAAAACAAAGCAGGAAATGGAACTTATCTTACCAGAATTCATTCACTTCATTCAAGATCCATCATGTTCAAAGTCGGGCAGCCCGGGAGTCAGAAATTCCCTCCATTCCTGGTAAAAATAAAATAGTAACAAGTAACTGATAATTTGCTGCTGTTTCATAACACCTGCAGAGTCTAGTGATACCAATCTCTCCTAAAATAGATTTTTAAAAATAATTCACTAGAATGGGAACCTCTTCAGAAATTTGACATTCTCAATATTTTTCTTAAGATTGTTTTTAGTAATTTTTACCTCTATTAATAAAATTTCTTTCAGTAAAATATATTTTATATATTAGGATAGCTTGCCTAAGATTTGTTCTGCATACAAATATAAATAAAGGCTTTAAAACAAATTTCTGGTAACAACAAAAAAAGGCCCAATGACAGGCATTTATAGTTTTTAAGGAGACTATTTTTGATCCTAATAATGTTCAATACAATCTGTCATTCATATCCAATTCTAACATAGATCTCTGATATGATATGACATCTAATTGAGGGCATAGCTGATATTTAGGTTGTAACTTTACCACCGTTGAAGAAATCCTGATTCTTTTTCTAGCAAGATTTCCATGATCTTTGCATTTATCTTCTGGCATGATATCAGAGGAATGAAATGGAGAACAGTATTTTCTATCCATCTCTGAGAACTGATGGAATGAAGTTAATATGGAGATAGCAGTGAATGGAGACAATTCTGCCCAAGACAGCTGAATTATTGCATGCCCATACAATATCTGCATGGACATGCAGAACACCACATATGTATACTGTATTTTACTTGTTATAATGATTTTTGCTTATATGTGGAAATAATGTAATATTCCATCCATATGTAATAGATAAAATGGACAGTTTTAATTCACTTTTGTCAGACATAATACACAAGTGGGGCAAGGTCAGTTAAAAATCAGTTTGGTTTCCAGATGCTATCTTTTATTATTTTGTTTGAACTATTAACGACAAGGCCACTGATACAGGGTATTTTGGAGAACTAGATATAATTTAACTTCTGTTGACAATATTAGAAATTTCCAAAATTACCCGTTTCTAACCTCACCCATCCAGTGTTCGACGCACAACTCAGAACCAGAAAGAAATCAGAAGCAGGTAATTTCATCAGCATTTCTGAAAAAGCAGTTGCAATAGACTTTTCCTTTCTCAGAAACATATCCATTCCTGCTAGCAATCAAGAGAACTTTAAGAAATGATACTGGAACTCCTATCCCATCTTCATTCCCCATATCTTTCTGCCTCTTTGCATATCTTTTAGTCAGCAAGCCTGTAAACATGGACTGGCCTATTTCATTAGCTGCCTTCTAGCTGCTCTGATAGCCTTTTGGGCTGAAGAATGGGATACAAGTACTTCAAATAAATGTCTATGGAGATTCTTAGTCATCCAGGTCAGAACTGAAGAAGCTTCTTGGATGAGAAGCGAAGTGTCTTCAAGGAAAAACAAAGAAAATGCTGTTGTCTTTTGAAAAAGTACCTTTGGGATACTTTTAAAGAAACAAAAATAGATGCAATTGCTAGGTTGGTGAGAGGCCACTGTTTTCAAATCTGGCTAATTTAATTCAGAATAGAGCTGGAAGAGACCTTAGAGGTCTTCTAGAACAACTCCCTGCTCAAGCAGGAGACCCCATACCAGTGGTGGCGAACCTATGGCACGGGTGCCAGAGGCAGCACTCAGAGCCCTCTCTGTGGGCACGTGCGCTGTCGCCCCAGTCCTAGGCCTTCAGCTGGGTTTTATAAAACCTTTTCGCTTTAGGCCTCTGCCACCGTGTGCAAAAAAAAAAAAAGGTTCAATCAGTCAATTTCAACTTCTTGTGGGAAAAAAAGATCTTGCAAAGTTGGAATTGATTGATTGAACTTTTTAGTTCCACCCAGTCTGCTGTTACCACCGCAGCCACACCCACCCAATGGGCCACACCCACCCGGCACTAGGCGATGCATAAATGGGTTTTGGGTTGCAGTTTGAGCACTCAATCTCTAAAAGGTTCGCCATCACTGCCCCATACCATTTCAGACAGGTAGCTGTCCAATCTCTTCTTAAAGATCTCCAGTGATGAAGACCTACAACTTCTGAAGGCAAGCTATTCCACTGGTTAACTGTTCTCACTGTTAGGAAGTTTCTCCTTAATTCCAGGGGCTTCATTCTAGTATACACTAGCCATATCCAAATTATGCAACCTTTCTTCATATGTTTTATGCTAGACGGGCCATCCAATGCAGAAGACACAAAATACACAAAATAAGATTAAATTAAATTGGGTGGTTTTCAGAAAGTTTGGAAAATGGCATGAATAATAAGGTGCAACAATGCTGTTGTTACTGTTGACAAAATTCTACCATGAAAAGAAACTGATTATTGGTTTTGGTTATCATTCAAAAGTTGTTGAAGTCCATGTCCAGGTGGCATTGCCCATCTGTTTTTTCTCGCCTACTTTGAAGTAAGTCTTTTCTGAATAGCTGACTCTGCTGCTCAGCCTATGCAAACTAGTAAAAACAAATACAATGAGAAAGGGAAGAAATGTTTGATTGCTTTGACGACTTGCTTTGCCATTGCTAAGGAAACAGCTCCCATAGTAACCATGGTCACTACATCTGTCTCATTTTATCTCCAACTCTCACATACATTCCACCATGGAAAGAATATTAAAAGTAATAATACATAAGTAATTTAAATAGAAGAGATTAATAAGTGAGCAAATATTGTGTCCTTTTGTTAAGTTATTATTTTTATATGCCTTTGCTATGATTATAGATAATTATTAAAAAGGCTGAACTTTGCTTCCTTTTATATGTCTACAGAATTATTAACTTTTAAACTGGAAAAACTGTGCTCTCTTAAAATTTCTGCTCCGCAGTATTGAAATGTTGACTACTTATTTTTCATAATTGTATTTAAGCTTATTGCAGCGGGACAGCTTAATGGCGTACTTGAACAACATATTAGCAGTTTCTTACAACTGAGTAAGACGATGCCATTGATGTAAATATTTGGTGGATCACTCATTCAGAAGATAGATTTGTGTTTCAAATTCATGCTTAGAGTGATTCTTGAGATATATTTACTACTTTATCAGGGTTTTTTAAAAAACTTTCCTAGCATTTTCCCACAAGTGGAGGATCTGCTTTTTTTGGGACCAACATAGTGGCAATCCATTTGTTGTGACAGGGCTTGCCTGACAGGTTTACCACTCAAGCCTGACATTGTGGGCTGAGAGAGATTGACTGGACCAAGGTCGAAGTTTTTGTGGCTAAAGTAGGACTAGAATCACAGTCTTCTAGCTTCTAGTCTGATGCCTTAATCACTAGATTGAACTGGCTCTCATTACTAATTAATTAATTAACTTGCATATATTTTGATTTTTATACTATTAAAATATTTAGAGAAGTACAAATCAAAACAATAAAATTAATACTCAGATAAGCAGTACAATAAAATTAGAACTAAAGATTAGAGTCCACATAGAAGCTGGAATGAAGTTTCAAAGCTCATAAATTAATACTTTAAAATCTTAAAATATTGTTAAGTTTTAGCTATGTGCATAAAGTTTAACAGTGATAAGGCCAAACAATCTCCTTTTGGTAAAACTCAGTATCCTTTCCCATAGCTATTGCAGGGAGTGATATTTGAGACAATGGAACACGGTTTGATTCACCAGCACCAATCAAAATTCTACCGCCTACATTGTAAATGAATGAAACTTCAAACTATTTTCAAAGATGCCCCATTACAGTAATTACACAGTAATATAAAAAGTGGCTTAATGTACTAGCATCTTCATGTATCATTAAGGCGCATTATTGAGAAGAAATCAGAATGGATCAAAAATGATTTTGATTTCAATTACTGAAGCAGACAGGATCTATTTTGCTTTTAGAATTAGAATTTGGTACAAAAGATGTAAACATACCGAAAAGAATTTTGAGTCGAGAAATAACTTTTTCAAAATTCAACAAAAGCTTCTGGTGCTTTTAAAATACAGTATCTATTCTGGATTACTCTAGTATTTTATCGTTTCAGCATTGTTAATTTAGGACAGATGGAATAATTTCTCTCATTATGGTTATGATTAAATAATCAGGAGTCATTTTGCATCAATAATCTGATGCAAAATACCTGTAAATCTAGTTATGGTTCTAGGTTTTGCTCATCCCTGAAACAGTGATATACAATCTGTCTGGGGTGTTATAAAGCAGCTTCTAGTGTTCCTGTAGTACTGGGTATATCCCTAATATTTTACTTTTCTGATATTTTTCAAATAAATAGTTAAATTAAGCTTATTGTGTATACCACTGAATTATCTCAGTGTGTATTATAATAAATTAAAATGTGACTTAATATGACTAACATTTAACTGCTAAGAGAAGTGAAACCATATATCAGCTTCTCTAGCTATGGTTATTTTTCTACACAAAACAGATCTAACAACAGAAATAACATTTCTGCATTATAAGGATTCTGTTTACACCACCATTTTGATTTTACAGGGCAGCATTTTTGGCTTTTTTTCTATTTTGGAAAAGGGATTCTGAGTGAATTTGGTGAAAATAGACAAACTGTTTATTATTATGTCAGTAGCAGAAAGAGAGAATGGCAATACCATGGGACTTCAATTAAAAAAGAATCATCTTACTGAGGTGGAAATATGTGAAAGATAATCAAAGAGAAGAGTACATGTTGACAAGCTCCAAATGAAGATAAAATACCTTGGACAAAGTGAATTTAAACAGTGATCTAGGGCCAGGTTTCAAAGCAACAGTCAATAGCGAAACTCTTAAGATAGATGGGGCTGCCCAACTTTGTGCATGGACTAAGAGTCTGACAAAACAACTTTTGGAATACATATTTCAGAATCATGAGCAGCTTTTATATATCAGACATTCCTAAGGCTATGTTTAGGAATGATTCCTACTTAAAATCATTCTATAAGTCTATCAATAGCTAATCATCTTGAACTGGGGCTCAAACTTCAGGCTAAAATAATTGGCTTTCATCTCTTAATCAAATGATAAACCATTTGTAGGTAAACAGAATGCAAATGTACCCAGGTATCCACCAGAGCTTATGAACATGGAGCATGTAGAAAATGGAATCAAATAATGCTGTTGCCAGGATTAATAAAATATGGAATTATTAATACATTAATTCTTTCCCCAGCTTTCTTTCAAGGGCACTAAAGGCAAATAAGATGATTTAGGAGTTAAGTAACCTGAGTAGTTTCAGGTTTCAAAAAGATGGTAATGCTGCCATATCTAAGGAATACTAGGCTACCATTAGGTACCTTATTCCTTGTGTCTCAGTTATTTAACAATTCCAGCAAAAACCCTCTCTTTTCTCACTAAATAATAGTGTTGAATAAAGAACATTTGGGATGCCCATGTTTAAATAATTTGTAGAAAAAAGTATGAGCAATCCTATGTAAAGTATGTATTATACTAAACTCAATAAAGTTTGGTTTTAGGTAAACCTGTCTTGAATTGCATGCAAAATAAATGTTGTATGTACCCAGTTCTAACTAATGGCTTTTTTGAGGTCCCAAAAAATAAAAAAAATAAAAGTGAATCTTGGAAGTGTGAAGTGTGGGCCAGTAGTGTCCTAAAAACATTAAATTATTACTGTCTTGTTTTTCTTGAAATTTGTGGGGCCTGAATGGGTCATTCTTTTTTTCCTTATTCTTGGCTTTACTAATAAATTGTACTGTTTGTGTCCGTTGAATCATCCAGAATGCCTACATTAGAAAAATGATCACTCACTCATACATCCTTTCATCCAAGGCCTTATCTCCAATACCCTTGTCCCTCCCTGTCATGCTAAATGTCAGAAGAAAGTATGATGTCCAACTATTCTCTTCTCTTCTCTTCTCTTCTCTTCTCTTCTCTTCTCTTCTCTTCTCTTCTCTTCTCTTCTCTTCTCTTCTCTTCTCTTCTCTTCTCTTCTACTCTACTCTACTCTACTCTACTCTACTCTATTCTAGATTGGTGCAGTAAACCTAACCACTTCTCCTAAAATCTGAACAAAGATGGCAACAGCATGATACAGAACAAAAAAGTAGTCCAATATAAAAACAGTGAAGGGAGAGCAGGCTGATACACACCTCCCTTGAACCCTGAACTGGGAGATAATCTGAGATGAGGTAAAAAGCCTGAAAGGAACCAGCTGCGGGTCTGTTTGCATTGTATGTTGCAATGTGCAACCAATTCTGCAGAATTCATAGAAGGATTGTGAGAATCGGTGAGCTTGATTCAAGCAGCTCAGTTTCTAATACATAGTCAGTGAGATTATACTTGATATGTGAGAAATGGAAAGAAAAAACAACAAATGTCAATTTCATGGGAATAGCGTGTTATTAAATTAGTAACTTTTGTAGTACTTTAAAAAAAAACCCATCCAGAATCTGGCTTTTCAATAGCATGGGCACAACCCATACCAGAAAAACAGAGGATGTTTTCTGAGCCAAATTCTGCACTTAGATATAGGCTTGAATGTTGACAAGGGGAAGAAAAGGACATTAGCATAATGGAAAGCAGATACCTTTCTGCTGCTCAGAGCTCTCAGTTTTCAGAACACAATATATTTTAAAGTTAACTCTGAGTTCATGTTTAATTTGAACATGCCTTGTCCTTAGCACCCAATGGTGAGCACATCAGTTGGCTGTAAATAGCCAATTCTTGCTTCGGGGAAAAAGAGCCACAGTATGTTCTTGTCTAATGGGAGATTTAGGTTGGCTACTGACACGATAGAATGTTTATAAAGCAAACAGAATGTGGATGTTGGCCATGTTACTTAAAATTTGCAAGATCTGTTCACCAAAAATCACATATTCTCTGGACCCATCTTTTTTAGATGGGCATGCTCAGAAGAAATACGTTAACATGGACGTCTGGGTTGAGTCAGATATTGAAATGCCAATTTTCAATTGTTGATATTGCTTAGTTACAAACCCAAGCTAGTACTCATAACTGTGACCTTATGAAGTTAAACTTTGAATGATGTAAAACACGGGTGTCAAACTCTCCGCATCACTTGACGTGTTGCGATGTATCACAACTTTTTTTGCATTGCCAGAGTTGAGGTGGGCGCGGCCTCTGCATGATGCAACTGGCTTGCGGGCTGGCAGTTTGACACCCTGATGTAAAAGAATTAAACACCCACAATAAACAGACATTGTACTTTAGCAGTTTCTTGGGATACGATTATTTATAGATTCTGAATCTATTTCTGAAATAAATAGAAATAGGGCAGAAATCATCAGCCCTTAGTAGTGGAGATAAAATGTTATTTTATGTACAAAGCAACAATTTGAATTTGAATCTTTATTTTCAGTGTGAGCAGATGCACTCCTGAGAACAAAATAACCCATGAGCACACACAAAGGTGGGAAGCTAGATTCTGCTTTTATTTCTCTTTACAAAACTTTCTGAAGCACCTCTATTGCTAAAGGAAGATGAGATAGATTTGTGCAACTAATCTTTTTCAACTGTCAGCATAGCAGCTTGAATAAAACATATCTAAGAGAACTTGTTCTTCCGATGAGCTTTGAACAAGATTGTCTTCTTATGTTTCTTGCAATATTGACAACATGTGGCGACCTACCCACAACATAGATATCCCTTGCTTTGTGATTTTAGAAGACAGGGGTTAAGTCAGCCAAATGTTGAGCCTTCAGCATCTGTTTTGCTTTAATTTTGAAAATCATGTTTTAATTGGACAGCATTTCTATTCTGGTAGAGGTCTCAAATTTTCTTCACAATTCAAGAATGGCCCCCTCCTTCCAATCCCCATTTCTATTCAGCATAATACTTTCTGGCACTCAGAATCATTTAATTTGAACTTTTACACAAATTGAAACACCTGCTGTGATACCAAATGAATTCTTGATTTCAAATGCCAAGAGAGAAGTCAACAGTGATGGACTGCTGGCAACTGGCTAAGAAATACAATAGAATGGTGTGTATTAAACTTGTTTAACTGTTGATTTAATGAGGTGAATCCTGCAACCACATGTATATTGACAATGGCTTGAACATTGCATAGATGTTAAAGAATATGTTGGCTCATTTTCTTCTGAAACTGAAGACTTTGTTTATCATACTACTGATATTTATGGTGGCTAGAGAAAGAGAGAAAGGTAACACAAAGTTCTAAAATAATGTCCTAATAGCAAACATATGTTTTTAATAAATTAGGACTTTATGTAAGAAAGTGTGTGAATTTATGCAAATCAACACAAATCAACACAATAGTCTTTAGAACTGGGACGATCATTTTGCATCATTTGGACCATAAGGAACCAAGGAGCTTTTTTCTTATGGCTTTTTCTTGACCTGCATTTTTCTACCCTTGAGTTGGAAGGAAGGTATGCTAGGAAACTTTGCTAGCTTAGCTTTCTTCTGCCTTAGTTATAAGGCTGAGGATGAATGTTCGCTTTGCAGTTTTAATGGGGGACATTTAAGGGCAGCAACTGGGGATCCTTCTGGGTATGTTTCTCCTCTCACCCAACATCATTGAGCAATGAGTAAATAAACCATCAAACTGCTCTCTTTAATATATGATGGGATGGGCTTGGGTGACCATACATGGATGTTGTTTATTCATCTTTCAAGTTTTCCAAGTAACATAGTGTTGGCGCAGAAATTATCTACATTAATTGATGTTCCAGTTTGTCAAACTTACCAGTTTGGTTTATTTCAGACATAGTTTTAGGAGTCTTTCAGGAGATTGCTACATTGCATTCAGAAACAGAGTGAAGGACGGGGCACCAGTTCTCTGAAGGGATCAGAAGATGCATCCACCACTTTTCCTCTCACTTCACCTTGCACAGTCCAGTATATCTGTGCCATTTGACTTGGTTTTAAAAAGGGGAAACAGAGAAGTTGCTTGTTAATTTTCCTCTCAATGCTCACATGCTCCAAATCAATGTGTATTTGACAAAATGTTGGTGTTAGCAGTGAGTAGTAATGGCTGGCAGCACCCAGAATTAGCCATGGAGTACATAAAATGGCACTGAAATAAGGACATTTTATACTGCCTTGACACCTTAGGAAATATAACAGTGTAGAAACAAACAAACAAATAAATAATAATCATCTCTCAGTCTCTGTAACCCAAACAATAAAACGTATGGCCCCTGGAGACCCCTTTTCAACACAAGCAGTGGCAAAACTCTAACATGCTCCTTGACGATAGAACTAGTCATATAGTGCTATTAAATCTTTGCTCTTTTTCCTTGTTTAAATTGGCTGAAAGGTCAGTTTTCTTGACCTTTCTAGCTCCCTTTCAGAACTTAGCTAAACAAATGTTCCCTAGCAGTTGTCCCAAAGGTGCTTTTCAAAAGGCAACTAGACTTTCCTTGTCCTGTTGCAAAATAAGTCCAACTGCCTTTCAAAAAAGCATCTTTGGGGCAACCATGACCTGGATGACTGAGAATCTCCATAGGCTTCCCAAACAGTTCTAAAGAAGAATGCAGAATGCCAATTGGGCATTACATAGGCAGCTGCCCAAGCCAAAGGCACGGAAGGCCACGACCAGCATAGCCTCAACAGCCTAAAATGGCCAACGGCTGTTGGGCACTGTTTCAACAAGGCCTGTTAACCAAAGACTCATCTTTGTTGCTCTAACTTCTATATGAGCAGGAGAGGACCAGTAAGTAGAGAAATTACTGAAAGAAGTCTGTGAATGGGAAGCACTGCAAAAAAAATCAGCAGAAACCACAAAATTAATGACAAAAAGAAGAGCAGTGAGAAGGAAGAGATGATTTAATCTTTCTTTGCTATCTACAGCTATGGAGGATGACAAAACAAGGAAGATTGCAGCTCTGTAATCAAAGACCTAGCCTCCTTTCGTATGTGCTTCAGTATGGTCCACACATAGGAAAAAGCAAGGCTTTGAACAAATGGCATAACTCCATCTTGCATGTTTTAAACACACCTCCCCTCTGGAGCTGCTGGCTGTGGTTCTTCTCTGACTGATTCAGATTCCGATGTTCCCAGAAGAGGATCCTGGGCTAGAGGGGGCTTGAAACTCTAAAAAAAATGTAAAAAGTGGATTGGTTTTGTATTCTTTTTGTTAAAAACAAGTGCAGTGGTAGAATTTCATTGGGAACTTCACTTCACTGGCTGCCATGAAATTCCTCTTCTAGCTCTTTGGATTGTACTAGGATCTGTACGACAGTCTCTTATCCTTACTGTTGGCTTGTGAGGGATGTAAGGACATTTTGGTTCTTTTAATTCCTTGTTCTCACCAGCATTGGAGGCTCCTGCCTGCAGATGGAGAGCAGGAAAATGCAGCCAGAGAATTCCCAGATATTGTTCTTGCTGTGCCAGATAGAAATATGTTGTAAGTATATTAATGCTGCTATTTCTAATGGTATTTTTGTTATTATTATTATTATGCAGCAGGGAAGCAAGATTTTAAAATGATATCTTTTCTTTCCTTTCCTTTCCTCCTCCTTCCCCTTTTCTTTCACTAGCTTAATATTATTTATACACACACCATTAGTTCAAAATTCCCATTTGCACCAGGGAATGCATACATAGTAATAATCCAATCCCCTTCCCATTAGATTTCCAAGACTTCCAGCTGAAACAGACCTCTTCATAGTATGAAGCCAGATAGTGAATACCAGTGGACACCCCTACATATAGAATGGCCTGTATTAAGGAAGTTTCCTTGTCTGGTATTCCAGAAATAAGTGAAGACTTTAAACTAGATATGATGCTCCTTGGTATAGATCCTTTCAAACCCAGCTCCTCTACCACTTAAAAAACAAAACAGAAACAAAAACCCAGTACTGCCAAAATCATAAGGCAGAGAAAGGTGGTTTAAGTATTGCTTTCAAGAGCTCCTTTTTTATTTAATTGGGGGAAATACTAACTACTATCATAGATAGCCAAGAACAAGGGTGATATTTTAGTCAGAACGGTGGTGTACCCACTTTACAATAGCTATGTGTACATGTATTAAAATACTTGTTTTCTTGCAGACATTTCATTATCCAAACTAGGTAACATCATCAGTGCACTGATGATCATTACCTAGTTTGGGTAATGAAATATCTGCAAGAAAAAAAGCAAGCTCAGAGAACCCCCAGAACCCCTCATTTCAATCCTGAGCTACAATATTCTCCTTTATTGTATTTAAATAACTGTTTACGGGTAAATTATGTGGCAAAAATCTGCTTTAATTTAGTCTCAATCTGTTGACTTTTTCATTAGAATGTAATTTTGAAATGGACCCTGCTTTCGAAGTTTTATACAAAAGGTCATATGAAAAATCTTCTAAAATAGTTAAATATGTTGGCTACAGAATTATATATTTTTAAATTAGGCTATCCAACCATTCCAAATTTCAATAAACTATTGGGCTTTTCAGACTTTTAGTTGGAATGTTTGTGTATATCAGAGAAAACCTCAATATATTAATTTTTAATTAATATAATGTTTAAAATCTCTTCTTAATCTGGACCATAAAGACCTTGTGTTGCCTTCTCACATGGTCCATATGCATTCCAGGTGAATGTCATGAAAGACTTACATTCCAAGTGTTCTCTTTTTTGCTAAACTGCTACATAATTATCTTTATATAAATGCCACTTATAAATAAATTTCTCAGGACCTAAATATTCTTTGAAAGCGATACTACCCCTCAGTTTCAAACCCCTCCCCCAATATAAAAGAGAAGAATTTAAACTTTTAAACTATTGCATAGAGTATTTTAAAAGTGTTGTATATCCCATGGGCCAACAACATAGTAGTTGCAAGAACATTTCTGCCCACTTTCTTCAGAGTTCTCTATAAGTGGAATGTCAACATTTACTTACAGCAATTTTTCATTATTTTTGAAAAATGTCCTCCCTTTAGTGGCTGGAATCAATTGAAAGCCAAGTTTCAACTTCTAACTGTAGCCATTGCCAAAATGTCTTTGGACCTCCCGTTCCCATGAGATCACAAAAATTCAGAAGATGATAAGATACCATGAAACTGTAAGCCAACATGGAGCCACTGAAGAAAGGAGATTAAATGTGCAGTGCATGGAAATAATAAGAATCATAGTATGCACAATGTAGAATTGTTTTTAACTTATTGAGATTGAGACCTTGGTATGGGTAAGTACTGGGAGGCTCAGGAGTGCATAAAGAAGCCAAAACCTTGAAAACCCCTGGTGTAACTCTTTAAAAATTAGATGAAAATTATGCTAACATATTTTCCTGCTACTATATTACATAGACCAGTGGCTCCCAACCTTTTCTATATCCTGCACCCCTAGAACGCTTCTGATGTATTCTCGCACCCCTTACAAATTTTGAAATAACGACAACGAATTATGCATATACACTATAATTTTGAAAACCCAAGTTTTCGCACCCCCTGGAATATCATCTCGCACCCCTGATTGGGAACCCCTGACATAGACCTACTGGACATGGTCATCTATTGACATGGGGTCATGAATCAACAGTAAACAGATGATACTAAGCTTCACGGGTTGACTTGGTCTGAACAGATGATGTCATCAAAGTTCTGCCCTGAAGTCTGTTAGGTCTGGATGGGATCTGTTACAGTCTGGATAGAAAGGAATAAATTTAGGCTTCATCCAATAAACTTTGAGTTCTGAAGCCATGCAGTTCCAGACAGATATCACTTTTAGAGCTGGATGGGACCACCTCCCCTGTAAGGAACTAGTTTATAATTTATGGGGTCCTGCTGAACTCTATAAGCAAACTGCAGCTTGTTAGGAGGATCTTTTCACAACTTCATCTTGAGTGACTCTTTTTGGAATAGAAGGCTCTCCTTACATTCTCTCATGTCTGATTGGACTGTTATAATGTACTTTACATAAGGCTGCCCTTGAAGTACATTCAAAAACAGTCAACTGGTCTAAAATATGGCAATTTAGGTAGTTACAGGTGCCTCCTACTTTGCTAATATAATACTAGTACTTTGAAAGTTCCATTGATTGTCAAGACTGCTTGCCACTATAACTCCTTTCATGGCTAATACATCTTGTAAATTAAATATAACAGATACTCAAAATGGATTGCACGTGATGCAGAACTAGCTATTTTGTAGCTTAACATTGATTTTCAGGTTATTTTGGTGTACTCATGAGAATATCCTATAATTTCTTCTTTTAATATTATGGTTCATTTTTCCTAAGGATAATATTGTTAGATATTCAAAATAACTGGTTTAAAGAAAAGAACAGATTTTAAATTTGGCAATTTGTGCTTTTTTCATGGATTTACCAAGTAGAACAAACAGCAAAAGACAGAATAGAATAAAAAAAAAATTCTGTAATTTATTTTGAATTGAAGTCTCACTAGAATTTTCTCCAGATTATCTTTCTCACATACAAACATGTAACACCATTAGGATAGTAGTTGACAGGCTATTGTTTTTAGAGTTTTGGGAGTCAGAAATAAATTACCCAGAGTTTTTTTTAGTAAATGTGGCTATCCCACTTTAAGATAAAGCATCAGAAATTACAAAAGTGATAATAGAATTAGAGAATCCTTGTTAAAAATTTAACTAGTATGCCTTAACATCAGAGTGTTTGGGGGTTTTTTTTGAGTCTAAAGCAAAAATAAAGCTGTTTTGTTATTATTAGTGAATCATATCACCATTCTTATTCTCTCATAGTAATAACACCAACTTACACTTTTGAAATTTCTCAAAGGAGACTGTAGAATCCAAATTGAAGTTCAATAATTTTAAATTTAATTTAAATTTTAGATAGTTTACATGGCTATGCCCTGAGTTTTTTGGCTTGGATATAAATGTAATGCAGCATTGGAAGGTCTTATCATAATGGACTGTTTTTCTGTTTCTTACTATCATTTAGTATAGATAAGGAAGGAAAAGTCCTAAAAAGTCCTAAAATAGATAAACTACATATCACTGCATATTGTTTTTTCTAGGACATGGGTGTGAAACTCGATGTCAAACTCATGAACCAACACCACACTGGAAGTGGTGCCATAGAAAATCTTGCAAAATGTGAAGATGCCAAAGGAGTACTGCTAGTGAAGTTCATGGAGTGCGGTTCGACCATCAATTCAGAAATCTACTGTGAAATGTTAAGAAAACTCAGACAAGCCATCCATAACAAGCGTCAGGACATGCTGACTTCTGGTATGGTATTGGTTCATGATAATGATCACCCGCATACCGCTAGACACACCCAAGAACTTTTGAAGCAGTTCCGTTGGGATGTTTTTGATCACACACACACACACACACACACACACACACACGCACACAGAGCCAGATTTGGTGTCGAGCGGCTACTACTAAGGAATTTCAAACAGCTGCCTCAATTTGAATGGCGATTATGTTGAAAAATGATGTAATGTTGAGGTTTTCTAATGTGTATAATAAAAGTTCTGTATCTGCAAGTGTCTGTCATTGATAACCAAATGGAGGTTTATTTCCGAATTGCCCTCATACTTCATGTTCTCTTCCCAATCCATTTTGTCCATCAATTATTGACAAGACTTGACATCTGGTTTAGTCAGATATAAGAAAGACGTATAAAGCATCTTATTCTTTATGATGAGATATACATGTGTGATATCCATTATATCAAAGGAACCCTGAAAAATAATAGCAATATCCAGTCTGCCTGTCTGCTTGCCTGCCATCCATCCATCCATCCATCCATCCATCCATCCATCCATGCATCCATCTATCCATCTAACCATCCATCCATTTTATCTGTATAGCTGCCCATCTCAACATATGACTCTGGCATTATGCATAGTTCGTTCCATCCTAAATGTCACATATTTGGCAGCAATATGTGTTTATATTTCCCATGCATAAGGTGCAAACATCTTCACTGAACCTGCACTCCCCACTTCTACAAAGCTTGTAGCTGATGTCTATTGAAGAAGCGATATCTCATTTGCAAATACATTTATTTATTTGTTTGTTTATTATCAAATTCAGACACCTCCCTTCTCATTCTCAGAGTGGCTGAAAGTTGGTTGTACGTCTTGCAGTCCATGTATGTGTATTTACTGCTAGTAAAGTCTTCAATAGGGTACTGACTTTCTCAGATCCATATAGTAAGTTTCATCATTGAGTAAGCTCCAAAAAGCACTTTCTTACTCTGGATTCTAACCACTTTTAATTTACTTGCACATGAGAACTGAAAAAATTATATAGGTGGGGATGTGAAGCGTTCTTGCATCTTGCCTATTTAGGTCAGACAATGACCATTCGTTGGCGTCCTGTCTTTCGCATAAAAGCATATGATTGAGTCCTTTACGACAGTATGAACCAAAATAAAGCACACAAAAATGCAATAAAGGCAACTATTTTGACTGCATTCTCTGGCTTGCAACATAACACTCGCCTTTTATTATTTTATCTTGAATAGTCAAGGGGTGACTAAATGGTTGCAGGTGGTGATGAAAATAAAAGCCATCCATCATTATTTATTAGGCATAAAAAAGATACACAATAATGTAATTTAATCTCAGAGCAGACAATTATTTCCACATATTGATAATACAATGTGAAAACTGTCATGAATCCTAATATGACGTTTGCCTTTATTGGTGGACCACGAGTAGCTATGCAAATAATGAAATTGTATCAAAAAAGAGAAGAAAGGCAATTATTTGCATATACCAATATTATCAGAGAGAGAGGGGAGAATACTCATTGTTACACACTTCTGCAAAAAAAAAAAGTAATCACAGTTTTATGCGTTACCTTTCTGGTGTCAGAAAAATGTGACAGTTGATTTTTCACTTCCTAAACATTTCATTAATTCCTGTATCATTAAAGTACTTCAAGAACTATGTAAAAAGGAAAGCTATGTCTGTGGATTTTTAACTGTAAAATATTGGCTCCCAATTAACTAAAACTCTGGAATTCATAAATAGAAAATTTGGTAGATTTTGGAGATGGCTTTCTTGTTTTTTTGAATGCTGAAATATAAATTCCTTCTAAATTCCCCTCTAAGAAGGAGACATTCCAAATGCTAAAGTTCTCCTACACCTTTTTTTTAAGCTTCACCACAGGCTAAGAACACTCTTGGCAAGTAACAAAACACAATTTTCATTTTTAAAATCTGAATCAGATAGTGGTCAGAGACTCTGCTCCTGGAATTCTTCACTCCTTCTGAAAAACAAAATGATTTCAAAAGTTTTCTTTTGTTCCTGATGCATGAGGGTGAAGGAAATGGTAAAACTGTAGGAATTAAAATGTGTGTTGGAAGCAAAACAAAACTACATAATAAGAATGATATTATTTGTCAGGCACAAGAATTCAGGAGGCAGGATAGAGTTCAAAAGCATTACGAGCAGTGGTGGGATTCAGCCAGTTCGCACCAGTTCAGCAGAACCGCTAGTTAATTTTTTGTTGCCCAGACCCAGAATGGACTTCCGGAAGAAACATCCACACAGAAAACCGGTTGTTCACATATCTGAATCCCACCACTGATTACGAGTATATTCCCTGCTACCTATACACAAGATCTACTAATGGCCAAAGCAAATTGGCACCAGATAAGAATTAAGAGGACTTCAAGGGAAGCTGGACTTAGGTCTTTTGCAGGGCCAGAATGTCTCCAAATTGTTGATGCATTTGACTCCACCCTTGGGATCAGCCTGATCATCTCCTACATCATTGCCGTTATGGTTTATTTTCCCCAGATATTTACCACTCACATGTGAGATTGCTGGAAAAGTATTTGCAAGAGTGAGAAAGCCATATAAGAAGAAATATGTGGTCAGACCTCTTAAGGCTCTGCATGAATCCCTACTTGCTTAGTAGTATTTTTTTTTATACAAAACACAAAAAAATTACAGTGATTTCTAGGTCTACTTTTGAAGTGTGCAAAATTGGAATTGTGCAACACAGATATGAGCTAGATGCATGTGGTCATATTATGGTTTTGTTTTGTTTTTTGAACTATGGATCAATGTGTTCTAGTAAATCAGCTCTTTCTTCTTCAACATTTCAAATAAAAATCTTGACTGCCTGGGTAGAACCTAATCCACATTGTCATATGCGGTGTCATTCAAACCTCTAATGCATAGACTACAGTGTGAATAAGTGGCTTAAATATAGATAGAAATATATATGGTAGACAACTTAAGAAAACCTACTTTAAGAGTAGAACTGATTTGTACTATACAGTTCCCAATTTTGCTCTTTGACGAAAGCATGAGTATTTTAAAAACACAACAGTACCATAATGAGCTCAGATAAATGTTTGGTCAGACTGTTTTAAGAAATGGAGAAAGATATTTTGCTTCTGAAACCACATCTTTGTTGAGATTTATGGGAGGTGTACTTCCAACATTTCTGGAGAACAACAGTTTGAAGAAGGTTGTATTATGGGTCCTATTAAGAATATAATTTCTCTCTTGATCCTGTGTTCATTTATGATGAGCAACTTCAGATCAAAAAAGACAAAATAAAAATGCAAGTTGATTTATCTATCCCAGTGGTTCTCAACCTGTGGGTCAGGACCCCATTTGGGGTCGATTGACCATTTCATGGGGGTCGCCAAGCAAGGCTGTCCGCCATTTTTTTTGTCCACCATTTTTTTTGTCCGCCATTTTTCCCCCTTTTCCTGCGGGTGCCTTACCTCCCTTGAGCTGGGCCAGCTGGTGGTCGGCCTGCTCCATCTGTGCCGCTTACCAGCTACGCCTCGGCCGGCGCAGGGGGTGGAACCACGCATGCGCGGCGCTCCCAGGCAGGGAAAGTCCTCGACTTACGACCGGTTGGGTAGTCCTCGACTTACGACCGGTTTACTCCTCAACTTGCGATCGGTTTAGTCCTCGACTTATGATCGGTTTAGTCCTCGACTTACGACCGGTTGGGGCCGCGGCATTAAAAAGGTTGAGAACCACTGATCTATCCTATTGCAAGTGTACAAGGCATTCGGTCACTCATTATAATGAGGGTAGCAAAGGAACAACATTTGAGAAAAATATGGCTGGACCAATCAATTTGTCAGAATTTCCAGTACAAGAAGTTGCAGCATTAGCTATTCAAGCTGTCTCATTCTTCCTAAACTGCCATATTCAGTCAATTCATAATGGCCAAAATTAATTAACAAGATAGGAAAATGACAGCCAATCTACCATCATTCCTGATTGGACCAGACCAGCAATGAATGTTTCCAAAGCATGTTTCCCTCCCTTGACTTTTTAAGTACACTGTTTTCTTCACAGTGAAGCTATCCATAAATATACTTTTTTAAAAGTACATTTTGCTTACAACTTTTGCTCCCAAACATCTCTTGTTCCCTAAAAGTTCTATTTAGGCCTGATGAAAACTTATTTTTAATGGGAACTGATTTCATGAATCGCTATTCCTCATCCTTTACGGAAACTGAACTGAAATGGGTGTACCTCAATTCAGTAATATTCTTTTGAAGGATCTGTCTTCCTTTGGTGGCTGGGTTTACTGTGAGAGAATATGGAGAAGAAAACGCCACAATTTAAATCATCACTGGAGCTGCTACTAGCTAAAGCTGTAGTTTTTTTCAGTTCTGGCTCATGATAGAAGAGATGATTTAGATTGGGTCTATCACCTCAGGGCCAAGTAGCAGATTTCCTTCCATTTCATGGCACAGCATTGATCCAAACTGCCCCTCCCTGCCGCCATGACAGAAAGAAAAATAGCAGAATTCCAGCCATCAATTTTCCATCCAAGGGTTGTCTACTTTGGCCTGTGGAATCTGAAAACAATGAGATGCCTTGAGTAACTCCCTCCTACTTTTCTCATGTAACCAGCAAAAGATGAAGACCATTAACATTCACCAGCTTTGAGACAAGGAAAAATAATAATAATAACGGCAAAGATTGGACTTCAGCTCTGATTATTTTTATTAAAAGCATGTGTTGGGTGGAAACGCCACACTGCTGGAAGCATCTGATACTGTTGATCTCTCTAACCTTTAAAAAAGCAACTTTTCACCGTTAATAGAAAATGTTTTATTTGACTTCATTTTTAAGATGATCTGTTTTGCAAATGTGGAGGCAAAATAGAGGAATTGTGTAATTGTTTCCATAAACTTTTAGGAGGTTGCACAACACTGTAGATGGAGATTCCCTCCCCTCCCCTCCCTTTTCTCTTTTTCCCTCTCTTTTCTCAGGAGAAATGCTATTAAATTATGGCTCCTCAGCAGTGAGTATGTGACTTCTGATTGTGTCCCTAGTAGATATGTCAGGCAGGGACATAGAAACAGGCTAGATGTCTGTCTATTTTATCCCATTCTTCCCACTTTTCTTGAAGGGAAATCTCATCAGTATTTTTAAAGCCTGCTATGTAAGCTGCATGTCTTATCATTAATGGTATATATTAATATTTCGTATATTTGTGTTTGTGTGTTTTTCTCTCTGTGTGTGTCTGTGTGGATATGTTGAAATGGAGATTACATTCCTGTCTGATTCTTTTAATGACCTATATGGTACATAATCTGGTTTATTTCTATCTCATTTTGCTCTTAAGCGAAACTGAACTGGAAGTAAAAGAGAAAACTGTATAAACTTCTAAGCCAATGTCTTGATAGGCTTCCAAAATGAATAAAGATGAGTGCTTGTTCTTTGAGATAAATGGTGCCTTTCTTGAGAAAAATACCCAACCTTTTGGGTACAGTCATGACAATTCTTTATGTAGAAACGGATCATGTTACTTTCAATGAGACTAAAGAGAGAAGCAACCTAGACCTAAGGAGAAACTTCCTGACAGTTAGAACAATTAACCAGTGGAACAACCTGCCTCCAGAAGTTGTGAATGCTCCAACACTGGAAGAGACTGGACAGCCATTTGTCTGAAATGGTATAGGGTTTCCTGCTTGAGCAGGGGGTTGGACTAGATGACCTCCAAGGTCTCTTCCAACTTTATTATTATTATTACTATTATTATTACTAGCTGCACCCAGCCACGCATTGCTGTGGCTCAGTCTGGTAAGTGTGTTGCTTTTACGTCCAACAGAGGGTGCTGTTTTTTTAAAAAAGCATGTTTTTACCTGTCACAGGTATGACATCTATATAATATAGGTATATAAAAACACGTGCATATTCGAATGGAACGTTGTGTCAAAATTTCAAAGCAATCGGTGAAGAACCTTCGGAGATTTAAGATTTTGAACAAACAAACATTTACAGTTTTATTTATATAGATATTACTACTACTACTACTACTACTACTACTACTACTACTACTACTATTTCCACACACACAATCACTCTATATTGAACAGCTAATGTGTAATGGCATTAGGTGGTAGTAACAGATTTAGACATTTTAATCTCTCAAAGGTTTAGGACCACTGGCTTTGTGGCAAGTCTTTTATATTTTGTAATGATTCTATTATCGCCCCTCTGTAGCCACAATGAATCTATGAGCAATATACAACAAGGCAAGGAAATGAAAACAATAAAATAAAGCAACAGTTATTATACATATTAAAATGAGTGCTTGGGGTGAAAGGTACAAGAGAACAAAAAGAGTTTAACTGTCACGAAAAACAAGGAGGGAGAGAGCTACGTATCTCTGAAGAGCATGGCAGCCATTATAAAGAAGTCCCATGAACATAATATGGAGGATTTACTATAAGTAGGATTTTCTAGAGCAATTAGATTAGGTTCCTGATGCTATGGTCTAGCTGACTTAGTCGGGTAATAACTAGCACCTTGAATTTGGTCTAGAAGCCTATTTATAGCAATGGCAACCAGTTGTCCCATTAGAACTCTGGCTGATGCATTCTCAGAAGCATCAAATGTAGTTTCTGAGTTGTCTCAAAAATGTTGTTTTGAATGTGTGTGTTGCCATAGTTCAACCAGTCAGTCATAAGTCAGTTTCCATAGATTCTGCTCTAGGAAGACTACAGCTGGCTCAGTAGTCAGAGATGGAAAAGGTTTTCCTGGTCTTTTTCTCTGTCTAAGCAGAGTCACAAATCTAGGAGGACCCCAAGTAATGAACTAACTCCTTTGGAGGAATGTGTCTATCTGTCTCTCATTGTGGCCAAGTAGATGCTGATGAAAAGGTCATGATGAGACCTTGACTAATAGCTGTCAATAGACTGTCCGTAGATTCCTCTAATTCCCTTTTAAAGGCGTCTAAATTAGCAGCATCACTATAGCTTCTAGCACTGAATTTCATCATTGAACTTTGTACTTCCTCCTTTTTCATCCTCTCCCACTACTCACCTTCATCAGGCAACTCTAAATTTTATTATTATGAGAGAGGGGAGGAATAGCTCTTTGTGTTACCATTTCCTAAGCATGCATTCTTTTATAAATACCCTTCTATGAATAATAAATTAATTTCTCAGTGTTAACCTTTATTCACCGAGGAATTGCCTCATATTCTTGATGATCTTTCTTCACTTTTCCCAGCTCTGCAAAAACATTTGTTTTGAAATGCTCAAAATAGATAGCCTCGGGGTCCAACTCTTCAAATGGAGTTTTGGTTGGTGACTGCAGAAGACCTGAAGGCTCAGAAGCAGTTTTTCCTCTAATGGGATCCATGGGAAATATAGTTTTCAGTTAAAGGGCAGTAGTGTGAAATTAGCTAGGAACCAGAAGCTGTGATTGCAGAACAAATCAAGATCAAAAGGCAAGCCAGAGGATGAGTTCAAGGAACAAGTAATAAAAATAAATCAGAATTAAAGGAAGAAGTCAAGAAAAGTCAGAATTCCAGACTAAAGAATAACTGTCATATTGTAGGATTATTTCTAAGAAGTAGCCAGCCAACTTAACATCATCAGTGCAGCAGCTTCAAGTAGTGTTTAACATTTATCTAGCACCAGCTGTGTGGTGTGACCATCTATAGGATCAGTGAGGGTGTTAATGATGAGATACGAGAGCCTTCTATGCCCCTGCCCTGAATACACATTTAAGTGTGTCATTCCAAGACAGCCTATATCCTGCCAGGATTTTCCCCCTTAATTAAAGTTACATGAGTTATGAAATTCTTTCCTTTATATTAAGCGCTTATTCCTGTGGAGAAATTTCTATTTGTTTTTATCTCATTTGAGCTTTGAGGTTAATCTTGGTTTAAGATTTTTCCTCACTGTGATGGCAAAGGCATTGTGCTTCATTCTGATCTTTGTAAGCATGTATGCATGTGTGTGATTCCCTGTGTCATGCTGTGTCCAAATGCTACTGGCTGGGGGTATCCTCTGAATGCTACTCAGCCCCACAGACTTTATGAAGCACATGTCTTAGTAAAGAGAGGGGTTTTTTCCCATTCTTCTGAAAGGAAGACATCAGTTTTTCTGTTCAAAATTGAGAGAGAGAGAGGGAGGGAGGGAGGGAGGGAGGGAGGGAGAGAGAGAGAGAGAGAGAGAGAGAGAGAGAGAGAGAGAGAGAGAGAGAGAGAGAGAGAGAGACTACAAATTCACAAGTGAAGACCTTAGAAGAATAATGAATAATGGCTTTAAAGCTAGTCAGAGTTTTGGGTTTGATGGTTTTCTTTTACTCGATGTTCTTTCAAAGTTACAAATCCATCCAGGCTTATATAAATATTAGGTTGCTAACTTCAAATTTGCTGTGCAGTGATGGTATGCTCAAGCCTAATTTCCTCTTTCTTTTTACAGGATTCTTCTCAAACTGGACTTGGGGTGTGTGCACATAGATTAGAGAATATAATATACCCAATCTCTAGCAGACTCCTGGGATGTCAAGCAAAGATGTTGTGGAAGCCATCTAAGCTGGGCAGAAGTATTAATTTCAGGGCATTTCTCAAAACTGTGGTAAACTTTACACCAGCGGTTCTCAACCTATGGGTCGCGACCCCATTTGGGGTCGATCGACCATTTCACGGGGGTCGCCAAGCAAGGCTGTCTGCCATTTTTTTCCCCTTTTCCGGCGGGTGCCTTACCTCCCTTGAGCTGGGCCAGCTGGTGGTCGGCCTGCTCCATCTCTGCCGCTTGCCAGCTATGCCTCGGCCGGCGCAGGGGGCGGAACCACGCATGCGCGGCGCTCCCAGGCAGGGAAAGTCCTCGACTTACGACCGGTTGGGTAGTCCTCGACTTATGACCGGTTTAGTCCTCGACTTACGACCGGTTGGGGGTCGTGGCATTAAAAAGGTTGAGAATCACTGCTTTACACAGTTGCAAATTGTCTTCTGGCTCAGATCAAAATACAAGAGAATGCCTGGCTTTTCTGTCATCCTTTTCATCCTTCAAAGTTATTTTTCTTCCTGATCCAATTTGCAGTGTTTCTCCTTTCTTTCCATTAGCAGCAACGTGAGAGAGGCAAAATGTTGTTTATTTTTTTCCTCCTTCTACTTTGTCATGCCTCCCAATGGGGGTAGAGAGGACCATAGTTTTTTGTAAGAGGTTCCTGCAGTTGCTATTTGCCTGTGTGCTGTGATAACGCAGGGGACGAAAAAAAAAGCCTTCCCTGACAACTATCCTCTATTCTCTTATTACTCTTATTACTCCTGTTTTCTTTCCTGTCTGCATTTCATCCCCCATACTTCTGCAGAGTTATAGGGCAGGGAAATGGAGTTCTAGCTGATTATAGTTTAGGGCACTGGAGGAACAAGGGAAATGCAGATTAAGAGACTCAAGGAGAAAGTAAGAGAGAATTTAGCTAATTGAAATGAATTCAAGTCTCCAGGGTCAAATGGATTACATCCTAGGGTATTGAAAAAAACTGGTGGAGATGAACACAGAGGCTCCTGGTAATCTGTAAGAAATCCTGGAGGATTACTGAGGTCCCAAAATGCTGGAAGAGACTCGACTAGAAGAGAGCAAATGTCATCCTTATCTTCAAAAAGGGGAAGAACAAGGACCTAGGAAATTATAGACTGCCAGCTTGAATCTATAATGGGCATTGGCAAAGTCCTCAAACAGATGATCAAGCAGCATGTTTGTGAGCACTTGGACAGGCATGCTATAATTCACAGGAGTCAGGGGTTTGTTACAAACAAATTGTGCCAGACTAACTTATCCCTCTTCCTTTGACAAAGTTACTAGCTTAGCAGATCATAGAAATGTCATAGATAAATATACCTGGATTTCACAGTGCCTTAAAGAGATGTTGTCCCTAACAAAATCAGCAAACACGGGGCAGTTTATACCACTCTTGGATAGCCTCAGTCGTCTCTCAGTGACTGCAACCATGGAATTTTTCATTGATTTATTAATTCCATTTAGCTTGGAGGAAAGTACCAAGTGGAGTTCCGTAGGAGTCTGCTTTGGGCTGTGTGCTGTTCATCGTATTTATCACATATGAAGTGGGATTTCAGAGGTGACTTAAAAAGTTTGCAGGTGACACAGCGCTGAGACTGGTGGCAAATGGAAGAGAGGGGATTCCAAAGGGCTTGATCAATAGACTGAAACGAACAGGATGGAGTTTAACAGGGAGAAATACAGAGTACAGGTAGTCCTTGTCTGACAACAGTTCATTTAATGACCATTCAAGGTTGCAATGGCACTAAAAAGTGACTTATGATTCTTTTTCACACTTACGACCGTTGCGTTATCCCCATGGTCATGTGATCAAAATTCGGGTGCTTGGCAACTGGCTCATATTTATGACAGTTGCATGTTCTGGAGTCATGCAATCACCTTTTGCAACCTTCTCAATGGGGAAGTCAGATTCACTTAACAACCTTGTTCTAACTTTAATCGCTGCAGTGATTCACTTAACAACTGTGGAAAGAAAGGTCATAAAATGGGGCAAAATTCACTTAACAAATGTTTCACTCAGAAATGTTGGGCTCAATTGTGGTTGTAAGTTGAGGACTATCTGAAATGCATCTGGTAGGAAAAATCGTAAGGCGCAAGTATAGAATGGGGGAGACCTGGCTTGAAAGTAGCACACGTTAAAAGAATTTGGTTGTCCTTTTTGTCCACACATTAAATATGAGCTGGCAGCATGATGTATCCAGTGGTGGGATTCAAATATGTGAACAACCGGTTCTCTGTGTGGATGCCGCTTCTGGAAGTCCATTCTGGGCCTGGGCAACAAAAAATTAGCTACCGGTTCTGCCGAAGTGATGTGAACTGGCTGAATCCCACCACTGGATGTATCTGATAAAAAGGCAAATGAATCAGCATAGAATCCAGATTACAGGAAGCAATGGTTAGACTCTACAATGCCTTGGTCTCGTTTGGAATATTGCATTCTCTTTTAGGCAACACTACAGTATTCAAAGGACAAAGGCAAATTGGAGTTCAGCGAAGAGCTGTTAAGATGGCGAAAGCTCTGGAAAGCAAAGTCCAAGAATCTGAGTATGTTTAGCCTAAAGAAAACACAACAACAAATAGGTTATTAGAAGATTTATCATGTAGATAATACTGAGGATGCAGTGGTGGGATTCAGCCGGTTTGCACCACTTCAGCAGAACCGGTAGCTAATTTTTTGTTGCCCAAGCCCAGAATGGACTTCCGGAAGTGGCATCCACACAGAAAACAGGTTGTTCACATATTTGAATTCCACCACTGCGAGGATGCAATTCTCTATTGCTCCAGAACTAGCAGATTAAAATTACAAGGAAAGAGGTTCAAACTGGATAAACTTATTAATTGTACAAATTGTCATTTATTGGAAAAGGCTGTTACATGCTATGGTAATTGTTCTTCACTAAAAATCTTCAAAGTCCAAATGATCATCTGTCAGAGAAGCTATAATGGATCCTGTACTGAGCAGGAGGCTGGACTAAGGCCCCTTCCATCTATGTGATTCTATGAAATACACAGGGCAGTTTCTAAAGTCTGGTGGATGTAAGGCTGCAGAGATAAGTAGTATCTATAGAGTCATTTATTCAGGTTCTCATAGTTTAGTATGGAAACTAACTTTTGTGGTCTTTCTGGTCTGTTTTCACCAGCAAGGAGCCAAAGTTAAGAACTTGAATGTTGTCTTTCATTAAGAAGTGAAATATAGGATTAACTTCTGATATCTATTGTCCACAATTAGTGTTAATGGGATGGGAAGCTTCAACATACAGGAAACAGGGAGGGAAATAAAGACAGATCTACAAGCTTAGACCCTTTTGTCACCATTCTCATCATCACGAACTACCCCCCGAGATCCGGATGATTCCGGATCTCCTTACTTTCCGCCGCGCCCTCAAGACATGGCTTTTCCAGCAAGCGGGCCTGACCTAGGGAGGATTTTAGTTAGGGACGATTTTTAATATAATTTTAATTACGACACAGCTACCAATATTTGGCTTTTAATTTGGTCTTAGAGGGGTTTTTTATTTTGGTATTTTGGTTTTTTATTTTGGTATTTATTGTATTGTTACTTGTTTTTAATATGCTGTGCACCGCCCTGAGTCCTTCGGGAGAAGGGCGGTATATAAATCAAATTAATAATTAATAATAATAATCCTCTTGGATAGCAATTGAGTAATGTTTATTTTATCCAAGGAGAGTGTCCACACAATTTAGATCTTGAATTGTCAGAATCCTGAATCAAGAACAAATGATATGGATGAAGAGCACGCTCACCAGTTTTTAAGAAAACTTTAAAAACAGTGCAGCTCAAAGTCTGGAAAACACCAAGGAAGATATTTTCTTCATACACTGGTGCCAAAGCTATTGAGGACATAGGTCTAGAATATTATTTTATATGTACAGCAAAGCAATGTCACAGACATTGTTTCTGTGACATAGTTGTGCTATTTGTCCCTAAACTGTAAAACAGATTTTGTGGGTGTTCTGGATCGATATCCCAGGTTTTTATCAAGTGAATTCATACACCATCTAACTTTTTACTGTCATGTCTTTATGGAGCTTCAGAAAAGTGTCTTTTCAGTCCCAATATGAAGATGCTGTGAATTGAACTGGGACCTTCTGTGTGTAGGGTCCCCATTTGTTTCCATGTCCTGATGATAAGACATGAATGGAAGAGATGAAGATACAAGACCACAGCATTTAATCTGTCATGGTGGTGGCATGATGACTAAAACAACAGCTTGCATTAATAATCTTGTGTTCAGCATTTCATCTTGGGTTTGACATCTTTTCCACATCTAGCATAGCAGTGTAGCTCTGACCTCCAAGTTCTAATTGCATTACTTATCTTACTACTAACTTTTTGTTGGGAACAAAGCATCCTTAAAGAGGTAATGCTCTAATGAGGGTTATCCTAATGGGAGACAAGGTTGCTGAGGCCACCCCAGAGTAAATCCAACATCAGAGAGAAAAGGAGAAAGATTCTTTTTTGCCTTTACAATGAGGGTGAAATTCAATTTCTCTATCGTATGATGCCATTTAACTATAGAAAATGTTGTTGTACACCAAAGGATGTAATATAGATCCTTTCTTTTCCTACCTGATCTTTTGTGTTTGATCATAAATGCTTATTGTGAAAAGATGTCTTATACCTCCAAGCAACTCACTGTTTGCTACTCATTAGCAATTTATAAATGATATTTTCTCCCTGGTGACATATCTTTTGATATGATTCTCTAATAATAATATCCACCAATATTAAAATAAGACCATCCCCATGTATTGTGATCATATTCAACTACATTTCCTCACGAAAATTAAATTTTAGCACACCAACTGATATTGTATGCATATATTTGTCTACCATGATTATAAATCTCCTAAGGGTCTCTATAAAATGATACTTTTTGCCTCTTTGTGGTAATTCTACCTATGTGCCAAAGCAAGAAACTAATTACATGCTGACTTTTCAGTAACTTTGTTCTTTCATATATCATAGTGCAGAGTTTCTATAGGTAATCATACAATTATAATATACTAAGTAAGGGGAAATTAGCCATCATCTTCTTTTATTTAAATTGCATTAGGTGGCTTTATAAGAGGGAAAACCCTTCATTTCATTATAGAATATTAATCATTTTTCCAGCAGTTTGTTATCATGAACTATATAAGTTGAAAATATAGTTTCAGACTAAAATCTAATTATATGCTCTAATGTTTATAACAAATGTCTCAGTTTAACACAAGGAACTTCATTAGAGGAAACTATGTGAGGAATTCTTCCAAAAATATGCTTAAGGAAGACTAGGGATAAATGATAGTGTTGTTAGGAAATTACATAGTTTTCTCTTGGGGAAATGCTGAGTCTATAGAAAAAAAGTTACCTCATTTGTATTTTCCGAGTGAATCAGTTAGATATTTCCTGTATACACACAAAAGTTGAAAACAATTGGTGCTTTCAGCTGAAATCTATTAGTGTATACCAAATATTACTATATTTCCTCTTTGAAAAATGAAATTTTGACCTCTTGCATTCTAAGACACTAACAGAAAACATTTGTCCTGTATAGGTATATGTTGTCTAGAGCTTGGTTTAAAGGAACAAATCTTACACTGTCTGCCCTCCTATACCAAACATACCTGAATTGATCTCAGGCCAATATGCCCAAGAAGGTCCTGCTTTAATTATTCAGCCACCTCACACACAACACACACATGCACATATCCCTGAAAGGAATTTTATTTTGTATATGACTTGTACATTCAAAATTTCTGGGCATGGATAATTATATGTGCAGTGAAATGCATGGAGTTTTCCTAGAGGTCAGGTACAAAATCTTTATGCTGTGCTGTTGTGTGAATAGGTTAATAATAAACCATCATCTTTTGCCACTTTCAGTTCTGCCTATCTAATTGCTCTAGAAAATCTGACTTATAGTCCATCCTCCATATTAAGTTCATGGGACTTCTCTATAATGGCTGCCATGCTCTTGAGAGATATGTAGCTCTCTCCCTCCTTATTTTTCATAAGACAGTTAAACCCTTTTTGTTATCTTGTACCTTTCACCCCAAGTGATAATAGAATCATTACAAAATATAAAAGACTTACCCCAAAGCCAGTGGTCCTAAACCCTTGAGAGATTGAAATATTTAAATCTGTTACTACCACCTAATGCCATCACACATTAGCTGTTCAATATAGAGTGATCGTATGTGTGGAAATAGGTAATATTACTACTACTACTACTACTACTACTACTACTACTACTACTACTAATAATAATAATAATAATAATAATAATAATAATAATAATAATAATAATAAAGTTGGAAGGGACCTTGGAGGTCATCTAGTCGAACCCTCTGATCAGGCAGGAAACCCTATACCATTTCAGACAAATGGCTGTCCAATCTCTTCTTTAAAACTTCCAGTATTGGAGCATTCACCGCTTCTGGAGGCAGGTTGTTCCACTGATTAATTGTTCTAACTGTCAGGAAGTTTCTCCTTAGGTCTAGGTTGCTTCTCTCTTTGGTCAGTTTCCATCTGTTGCTCCTTGTTCTGCCTTCAGGTGTTTTGGAGAATAGCTTGACTCCCTCTTCTTTGTGGCAACCCCTGAGATATTGGAACACTGCTATCAGGTCTCCCCTCGTCCTTCTCTTCATTAGACTAGACATTCTCAATTCCAGCAACCGTTTCTTATGTTCTTTAGCCTCCAGCCCCCTGATCGTCTTTGTTGCTCTGCTCTGTACTCTTTCTAGAGTGTCAACATCTTTTTTACAGTGTGTTGACCAAAACTGGATGCAGTATTCCAAGTGTGGCCTTACCAATGTATTGTAAAGTGGTATTAACACTTCACGTGATCTTGATTCTATCCCTCTGTTAATGCAACCTAGCACTGTGTTGGCTTTTTTGGCAGCTGCAGCACACTGCTGGCTCATATTTAAGTGATTGTCCACTAGGACACCGAGATTTCAGGCATGTGGCAGGCCTTTTATTTTCTGGAACATGACTGAACTATATGCTTCTCCAATGATACTTTGCAGGGCAGAAGAAGTCAAGAGATCAGCATTTCAGGCATCTTTTAGGAGCACACTTTTAGTGGCTTCAATCCTGGTTCTGCTGCTCCACACCTTTTGCCTTTCCATCAACTTCCCTTAGTGAACAAAGAACGTATCTATGCTTTGATCTCTCCATTCAGGGATTGGTGAGACATGTTCACAGAGACGAGCAAGTGAGAAAGCTCCATGGTGGTGGTGCCTCAGAAGAGGAAGCCACATAGAAATACTTGGCAAAAATCTGCCCAAATCTTTGTTCTATGTGACTGTAACACAAAAAGTGCTTTAGCCTCTTCCTAAAGGTTTTCAGAATAACATGGGGCGCTAACTGAAGCCTGCCTAGGCAGCTGAGACTTTTTGCCTCTTTGGGTTGCATGCTTGGATGGGGTTAATAGGATGTGGGTCCTGGCTTTTGGGTTAATAGCCAAATACTGTTGATAAGGGGAAGTGAGGGAAAGGACCCTTTCTCTACTTTCTCTACTTTGCAGCTTTTCACAAATCAGTTCTTTGTATGCATTGCACTAGAGGAATATAATCGTCATCCTTCAGTCTTACTGCCATTAATTTCCTTTTGAATGACTCAGGGCTATGGAAAGGAAACATCGTGTTGTTTGTGAAAAAAGGGTTTTACCTTTACCACATCCCATATGTGCACCTTTGTTTGCCTAATAATATTGAAAGCCACAGAAAATCTGAGCCACACATTCACTTTAAAGCTGAACAAACAAAAAATTGTTTTGACTTATCATCAATCATGTCATGTGATCACCAGGCATATTGTGTGCAAATAGCCGTTTGTTTTATCTGGAGTTTCAACCTTTAAAAAATTCAAAACAGTAAAGTTGTTTATTTGACCTGGGGCTTGACCCTCTAACTTTAGCATTGCATTCTGACAAAGCGGTAGAAAGAAAACACATTTTGCTTTTTAACTTTTGTGGTATGAAGGAAGCCTAGTTTCCCGGGAGACACTTGACATATTCCTTACATTTGTAATTTAACAATAGGAACTTTTATTTCATATTTTGTTTTTACAGAGGCAAAAGGAAGAAAGTGTGTTTACTCGGCAAAGTGCATGGCAGTAACTCTCTCATTATGAGAAACTGCAGACACAATATGTGCATTTAGCTCTGGGAATTGCATCACTTAAGGGCCCTGTGGTTAGACAGATGAAGCCAGACAGACAATAAGAAAAAACAGTTGGAAAGCCATGCACATAAAATGTTTGCACAGATCCTATTAACAAATCGCCTGTTTTTGTGAATATACTTTTCATGCAGAGACTTGAACCCTATGGAGGGTTTGGGTGGCTGTGTTTTTCTAGTAGTGTAGTTTTTTCCCTTTCCAATTAATATCACCAGTTCTTTTTTTGCAATAACTTCAAGTATAAAAACACACGAGACAAACAGTTTCTGGATTCCAGTTTCCAAACAGAAAGGATTTAAAAGGAAGAATTTCTGAAATGGTATAAGGCAGTGATGGCGAACCTTTTAGAGACCGAGTGCCCAAAAACCGGCCCACACCCCTGGCCCACACCCGCTCTGCCCCCGGCTCCGCCCCCTGCTCTGCCCGCCTGCAGGGCCACGCACCACAGATCACCCAGGCAGCCTTGCAGCACCATGGCCATGCCCTCTGCCTGCACCCTGGCAGCATCATCTGCACGTGATGGGGCATGAGGGCGGAGTCTTGCCCCTGCTGCCTGGCTGCCATGTGCCTGGCTGCGCTGCTTTGCGTGGGCTGTGCCTGGGAGAGCCTCTCCTCTGGGCAGGCTGCTGGTGAGGGGGCTGTGGGGGGACGGGGGGCTGGGGCAATGGTGCATGTGCCCACAGAGAGGGCTCCGAGTGCCACCTCTGGCACGTGTGCCATAGGTTCGCCACCACTGGTATAAAGTTTTCTGCTTGAACACAGGGTTGGGCTAGAAGATCTCCCAGTCCCCTTTCAACTCTGTTATTCTGCTACTTTATAATTCCGTTTTTTGCTAGTTAATGAAAAGAGCTGATAAGGATGGCATCACCAAACAACTATTGTCCCTGCTTTTCGCTAGTTAATGATGGTTGCAACAAACTGTTAAGAACGTTGTCCCTTTGTTTGCAAGGCACAAAAAAAATGAGCTCTTCCTGCTTCTTATCCAAGCAATCTGGCAATACGGTCCACGGAACACCTTTTATGCATCCATTTCCAATTCTATATAGGGACAATTCATCAAACAGATTTAATGCATTTTATTGCTTTCAGTATTTTTTTTTTCTGGGTGAAAAAAGTGCTTTTAGTAATATTTAATATATTCAATAACTTTGTAATCTGCCCAGAGCAATTTGGGTTATAAATAAATTAGAAATAATTTCTGTCCTGATGGAGAAATGGGTAAGCTATTTATTTACTTATTTAAATGTTATTTAAATATGTATCCAGTTCTTCGTGAGAGGTCACAGCAGTGGAGAAATTCTTTGCCATTCTGTTTTAATTCTCATAAAACAATATACAGTACAGCAAAGGTAAATTACCAGAATATACTGGAATCTTAGCAGGTCAGTAAGTGAGAGTATACAATAGGAAACTATTTTCCCCCCAGTAATGTCAGGCACAATGCTGATTGAGTGATACTCTTTTTCTACATAAGAGTTGGCATTGCTTTTTTTTTTTAAAGGACGAACATCTTAATTAATTTTTGGAAGGATCATGTGATATTCTCCCCCTCACCACTTGAATATGAAATAACAGATTTTATTTTAGCTATTTTCAAAGGGATTGTATTTGCCCAACAGCAGCTGCTTTATGCTCACTATGCTGGATTGTAGCCACATCCCAAGACTGTCCCAGCTGTCAGGTAGAAGAACAGAGATACCCTCCTGAAATGCTGTGCAGTGAATGTCATGTAAACTTGGACTTTGGGAATCTTTAAGAGCCCAAATGGCAAAAATTAATTATCTCATTCATCAATAGTCAATTTCTAGTCCAAAGGAAAGAGAAAATGGGGTTCCTAAGCCTTCAATGAATTTTAGAACCCTGTATTGGTATACATTCAGACTAAGGCAGATCAAATGGATTGTAGGCAAGGATTCTAAAAAAAATATTCTGTTCTCTGTTTCCCATTGTACATTTTGCGTTTGCCATAACTTTTCTTGCCCTTGTTTTATTCATTGATTTGTTGTTTATATTGCCTACAAGTTAAAAAGGCAGTTTACAATCAATAAAAGTGGCACTATTACAAGATAGGCAGCTATATAAATCAAATTAAATTGATAAACAAAGAAACTGGGATGCACCCAGATGTGAATAGTAAAACACAACAAAAATATCTGGAAGAGTTGTTCAAAATAAGAGCTTTGCAGGGGACTTCCATAAAACCAAGACTAAAATTAAGTAAGTCTTGTGTGGTAACAGCTGGGAACCTTAGATGAAACTGCTGCAAAAGGACAGAATTATTGTTTTATTGAGAAAAAGTTATCTCAAATGCTGAATATTTGGCTGATAATTTGGGGAAAAAGTTAGTAATTGGAATCAGCAAGAAGAAAGCCCTATTAGTTAGGACACTTTTTGATGTCTGCTGTATATACTGGATTACATTACAGATTTCTGGGATTATTAAGAATATTAGTTTTGGGAACTATGGGATAGGTTATGGGATGCACAATAAACAAACGGAAACCCTACCATTATATGGACACCTGGTACACAGATCCTAGAAGAAGACACAACATAAATAATAGAGGCCTATTTGTTGAAAGATAGATTGCTAACTTACATCTGGACAAACTCATGGGAACAAGCAAGAGTGTTCTGTTTATGGAGGTCCCCTGTATGTTGAACTTTCTGCTCCAATACAAGCAGTTCAGTTATGTCTCAATGTTCTGCTGGAAATTGAAGAATGTCTATGAAAACATTTGATTTTTGCTTCTTAATTCAGCTTCCTTTTTAAGTGTGGGTTTGTTGCTGAGAAGTTTGTTGATGTTATCCTTCTTGTGATCTTAGTCAAGTGATGGATCTTGTTTATCCTGTTTTTTGTTTACTCATTTGTGAGATTCTTTTTTTGCAGAACAAAAATGAATGTGAGCATAAACATAGGCCACTTGCAGATCTAAAGATCAGCTGCTACTGATTTGTTCCCATATTTGTTGAAATATGTAATATGTGTGTTAAGTGAACATTTTCACTGATGACTTACCATAGCTTTTTCCTACTGCAGTGAAGACCTGAACACAAATGGGACAAGATAACTACATTCACCTCTTGGCCAGGAAAACCACTGGCTTTAGGGAAAGATTCACAGGACAGACATGCCAGCCATGTCCTTGTGACTAAAGTGAATAACACAAAGCTTTCAAATGTGCAAATAGAAGACAACAGATAACAAAAACCTTGGTGAATTGAAAATGCCATGTACACACAACTGCACGCACACCATATGTTGCCACCCCCCAAATTAAGAATAACGTTAGTCCTAAACCCTTTCGTGTTTTTTCTATCATTCTTTTCAAGCTTCTCTTTGAAGATGTCAATATTAAGAAAACTATGGTTCTTAGAGGTTCATACCAGCATTATGAAACTTTACATAATATATCCATTTTCATTTTTTATTGCGGGAGTATTCATTTTGTACATCATGGCACTTAATAATAAAGACCCAATGATCCATATCTGTCTGTCTGTCTGTCTGTCTGTCTATCTATCTTTATATGTTAATCCATAAATAGTGGAAATTTTAAAGCCATAGCCTTTGTGAAAATACATTTGATGTAAAATAACAAAATTGCAATATCTAATTATGCTTAAAAATTAATAGCTAATAGGAAAATTAATTTCCCCTTCCCTTCCCTTCTTTTCCTTTCCTTTCCTTTCCTTTTCTTCCCATCCCATCCCCAAATCAGATGTTTTGCTATTCAGTCACTAGAGTGAGTTTTAATCCAAAGCAGGATGACTGTCTCCTTCATCTTGCCTTTTAGGCAGTTTGGTTATGTAGCTAATTATGTCTGGAGAAATAATTCTAATAAAACTATGCCTTTTAATGCCAACTATCGGTTTTCATTTTAATTCAGGCAATGGATTCAGTGTGAGCTCTTGGACATGCACATTAGAAACTGAGAATTTACACACACATGTAAACATACCTCTAGATACATATGGGTACAAACTAAAAACCGGTCCAACAAAGTATCTTATTGAGTGAATTACCTATAATGTAGGTCTTTAAAAGGAAGTACCATGCAGTTGCTTTTGTAATAAAAGTTTATCTATTTCTTAGAATAAAAGAAGACTCAGAATGATACCTCTCCCCCAAGGCACTTATCACTACAAAGCAGCCCAGAAATTCATGAATGAACTAATTATGTGCCAGCCCTACAAGCAAAAACATCAATACATTTGCCTTTTGAATTCACAGAGGAGTCAGACAAAACCTTTGGAATATTCTGGTCTGTACACCTGCAGAGTATAAAAACCAAATTCAGTTTAGTGGTGAAGGCACCAGGCTAGAAACAAAGAACCTCTGAGTTCTAATCCTGCCTTAGGCATGAAAGCCAACTAGGTCACTTTGGGCCAGTCATTTTCTCCAGCCCAATTCATCTCACAGGGTTGCTGTTGCAGGGTAAATAGAAGGTGGAAGAGGGTATTATATGTGTTCACCACCTTGAGTTATTCATAAAAAATAATAAAGACTGGATAAAAAAAATCCAAAAATAACAAAAGAAAGGTCACCTAAGAAGATGGGAACAGCTGCTTGAAAAACATAGAAACATACATTGCTAAGGTTTGTTTTCCCTCTCCCTTTTCCCGTCCAACATCTTTAGCAAAAGGTCAACATGAGGCTCAAGTTGGATATCTGGTAGCTATCTATATTTTATTAAAACTCTCATTGTCATGACATTTACCTGGGGAAAACGATGCGTAGGTAACAGTTTTTGAATCGAGGTACTTCAAATGGGCTAACTTACAGAAAGGATCCAAACTCTGGGATCCATAACTGAGAGAATGAAATTTGGGAAAGCTATGGCTGCTTCAGTGCTACTGGCTGCTGCTTTACTGCTGGGCTGCTCCTGTGGTCACAGTCATCTACATTTTCAACATTCTATGATAGTTTCCCAGCCAGCCTCACAATTTCTTTACCTGCCTGCCAGGAAAGGAAAGGAAAGGAAGGGGAGGGAGGTTTCTGATGCTTCCTGCCAGATTCCCTCAATGGGAAGTGTGGTTGCAACCTCTGCCTTATCCAGAACTTTCCAAAAAGTTCCTTTTATTTTATGTACTTTTTACAACTGAAAACACTGCTGTAGCCAGTTAGTTTCCAGGTAGGGCATCGCTTAAGTAGTAATGGAAGCATTTAATTTTTGTCTGCACCTCTTTTAGTATTCTGTCGTATGTGATGTGATTTGGAATATTTGGAATATTTAGGTTGCATCAGCACATTGTTTGAGAGGAGTTATGTCCCTCCCCATCATGTTCTGTAATGAGAAATGGAAAACTGGTATTGGCACAAGGCTTTCTCAATGTGTGTTCAAGCTACAAATTCACATTTTTT
>NW_015387708.1:235971-237060 GCF_001527695.2 Protobothrops mucrosquamatus
CCATCCATCCATCCATCCATCCATCATCTATCTATCTATCTATCATCTATCTATCTATCATCTATCCATCCATCTACCATCCATCCATCCATCCATCCATCCATCCATCCATCCATCCATCCATCCATCATCTATCTATCTATCTATCTATCTATCTATCTATCTATCTATCTATCTATCTATCTATCTATCTATCTATCTATCTATCTATCATCTATCTGTTCATCTTGTACCAAACTCTGGGAGGCCTTCAGGCAAGAGCTAAAATCATATCTACGTGATATAAAAATATTAAACGTGAGATATTAAAACTGAAAACTATTAAAACAACACCTCCGCTCCTGCCCCCCCCCTGCAACATAACCCTAACCCTGGGTTTGGGGGAAGAGTCAGGTCTTCAATTCTTTCTGGAAAGTTAAAGGGTGGGGGCTTGCTCACCTCCAAGGGGAAGGTTGTTCCACAGGACAGGGGCTGCCAAAGAGGAGGCACATTTGCTAGGTTCCGTAAGGTGGCACTTTTAAGGGAAGGGACGAGGAGTGTGCCCGCTCTGTCCAATCTGAAAGGACAGGCATATGTCCTTAGAGAGAGATGGTCCTGCAAAAAAAGTTGGTCTCATGCCATATAGGGCTTTCAATGCAATAACCAACATCTTAAATCGCATCCAGAAGGGAACTGGGAGCCAGTGCAGCTCATGCAACAGGTAATATGGGTGAACCTAGAGCAGGGGTGTCAATCTGCTGGCCCCCGGGCCAGATGCATCATAGCGAAACCGCGCCCACCCCATTGCAGGCAATGGCAAAAAAGTCGTGATACGTTGTGACACGTCACGTGACGTTGCGAGTTTGACACCCCTGACCTAGAGGAACCAGTCACTGCATGCCCCTGTGTTATGGATCAGATGTAGCAACAAATCATGACATGAAATCAAATTGTTGGCGCACTACTCTGATAAACACACTGTTCAGCTGCTAATACTCAGTATCAGTATTAGCTAATACTGCTGATTCTGATATTGAGCTGTTTAGAATAGAAGAGTGCAAACCAGTCTTATTATAGAGAATACAGTTTACTCTATTCTATTTTACATTG
>NW_015387708.1:237738-265778 GCF_001527695.2 Protobothrops mucrosquamatus
TACGGATTTATTTGAAGGCTACACTGTCTCACATTTCATTTCCAAAGTGATACTAATCAGAGACAGGAAAAGAATGAAAAGGACAGCTAAATTTGGCCACATGGTAGAATTCCATAAAAAAACAAATAAATCAGAGCAATGCAGCAGGTAATAGAAGTGAGATTATTTGGCAGGAATCCTGAATTCCTAGTAACTACCCAGGGTGGCCACTAATTTAACATAGACAGAGGTTTGAACAACTATAAAAAGAGCCAGAAATTGGTAGCCAGCCTATGAGGAGAAAGAGGAAAAAAAAGAAATATATGTAAGAGAAGAAAATGAGTAAAGCAAAAGAGATGTGCAGATGAATTTACATATATGTGTTTGCAGGTTCTTTGTTCAGCATCCTATGTGACATCTGAAACCCCAAATACCACCCATTTCAATGAAGGGATCAGCCAAGTATTCTGACCTACAAGAAAATCCATTTTCTCCAAAAGGAAATGGTAAACAGTTCTGAGAGAACTTTTGTTGGATTGCATCTAAAGACTATTTGCATTATGGTTCATCTAGTACTGCCAGATGTTGGAAGCTTGTGAATTATGAAAATGGAAGCAGAACATTCTAAGGTTGGGCTGGGCAACCTTTTAGTGGCTTCAGGAATGTTTGGTGTTTTTGGTGGATGGAATTATTAATTATTGCAGAAAATGTATGAATGACATAATAAGATCATTGAAAGACATGGCAAACTCTTTGGCCCTTAAAAACGTTTTGAGATTCCTTTTTAAAAACTAAATAAGCATCCTAAGTCTGTTGGAGATTTAACACTTCTTTGCTGGAAAATGATGGTATTTTGTGCCGTTTTTTAATGGTAATTTGTAGTCTGTTGTTCATAGCATTGCCCCCATCTCCCCCACCCTGGGATTTGAGGATGGCATGTAACTTGTACATGGTAGAATCCCCATTCGTCCTGAAATGATTTATAAATCAGATTGTTCTATATTTAGTGGCAAAAGATAACAAATCTAAACCCTACAATTCAGACATGATTCAAACCTGAACAGCTTTTCAAGGCTTTGGAAAGCAACTAGAATATATGATAAGATAATCATTTGATTAGGAATGTCCATGCTTCTTCATAATAATAATAATAATAATAATAATAATAATAATAATAATAATAATAATAATAATAATAAGTTGGAAGGGACCTTGGAGGTCATCTAGTCCAACCCTCTGCTCAGGCTGGAAACCCTATACCATTTCAGACAAATGGCTGTCCAGTCTCTTCTTAAAAACTTCCAGTATTGGAGCATTCACCGCTTCTGGAGGCAGATTGTTCCACTGATTAATTGTTCTAACTGTCAGGAAATTTCTCCTTAGTTTGCTTCTCTCTTTGGTTAGTTTCCATCCATTGCTTCTTGTCCTGTCTTCAGGTGTTTTGGAGAATAGCTTGACTCCCTCTTTTCTGTGGCAGCCCCTGAGATATTGGAACACTGCTATCATGTCAGCCCCCGTCCTTCTCTTCATTAAACTAGACATACCCAATTCCAGCAACCGTTCCTTATACGTTTTAGCCTCCATTCACCTAATCATCTTGTTGCTCTTCTCTGTACTCTTTCTAGAGTTTCAACGTTTTTATATTGCTTTCCTTCTCTTTTTCCTATCACACTGAAAGTTAATTGGACAACCTGTGATCCATTGGGTTATTCTTCTTTCCACAAATAATAAACACTTGCACCATTTCCCCTCTCTTCACAACATCAGAAGACACAGTAAATCTCCTCCTCCTCCTCCTCCTCCTCCTCCTCCTCCTCCTCCTCCTCCTCCTCATCGGCTGACCCCAGAACTCTGTCCCACTTTGCTGGGGGGGGGGGAAACAAAAAAGCAGCAGGCCATTAGCACAAGGCCCAAAGGGATGAGAGAAAGAGGGTGGGGATATGCCCCTGCCTTCTTCCCTTGTGGCATACTAGCTACAGAGCTCTGGGAAATGTACTAAGAAGGTGTGATGGTGGTGCTGCTGTGGCCAAAACTTTGCCAAATTTCAATTCCATGGGAGTCACGGGCCCTGAATTTTAGACTCATCCTGTAGGTAAGCCCAGGGGTCCCCAACCTTTTGGGCACCAGGGACCGGTTCCGTGGAGAGAGGTTTTCCCGTGGATCGGAGGGTGTGTGGTTTTGTGTGCTGCCAGCATCCCGCAGATGGGGCTTTGCTTGTTTGTGCAGCCCGGTTGCTGGCATGCTGTGGCCCGGTACTGGTCTACGGACCGGGGTTAGCCCCTTTGAGGTATGTTAATTCAAAAATTATTGTTCTACAATGCAGTTTTGCCCAATTGAAAGTTACAAAAGGCACAAGAGTTTTAGTAGTATATAGACAGAAATTTGTTTATTCAAGCAAACTGATAAAGATAAAAAAAAAAGTATTTTTCCAACAATGACATTTTGCTCTCATGGCTTTGGGCCAAAGATTGAAGGATAACTTCGCTTCTGTGAAAAGAGTTATAATACAGATCATCTGCTGAAAAATTGTTTGCTTTGAATGCCTTGATTACTGGGGGAAAAAAATTGCCCTTTGTTTTGCTAGATGTCAGATATAATCATGTTGGCTTATGCTGATCTTGAATCTATTAATATTGTTTTGGGGTAAATTAAGTTCCATTAGAAATCTTCATGGAAAGAGAAAGATTATTCTTCCAAAACATCTCAGGAATGTGCTCTTTGTTCATCGATGTATTTTTTTAATCTATATATTATATTAAGGAGAGATCTATTTAAAAATCAAGCTATCTTGTGCATCAGGAAAAGAGGGTATTTTATGCCAAGAAACAAACAATTTATACCTGAAATATCAATAAAATATTTCCTTCCTTCTCTCACAGCTACTACATCTATTTTTCAGTTCTGGCAACTCTTTGCATGCTACCTACTTTAATCCAGTTGGGAACTGAATGGTGCCAGCCAATTATCCAGTAACTCTTATTAGTGGTTTATCATTCCAGTGCAAAACTGATACTGAAATAAGAATAGCAGATCAGGGACTGGGTTGTACAGCTAGAAAAGACTTAGTGAAGTCCGATTTGAACACATATCATGTTATGAGCAGAGGGAATAATAACTTCCAAGAAGGTTTTCTGGAATATGATTAGCAGCACATAAATAGTCAGAATTGCACATGGAATCCTTAGGTGTAGGTTGATGGAGAGGCATCATAAAAAAAAACCTACATAAAAAGATTGAATGTCTAAAGCTTTCTCCTGGTATGGCAACACGTTGTTATCATCCCCCCACCTTTATAATATTGTGTTTCTTTCATCTTCCATGCATGCAGCACCAGCTTGGCATGAAGCATGAAATGAATAAAGCAGCAGCCACAAAGGAGGAAAGCACACAAAGACTTAATATGGAACTGGGTCTTTCAATGGGCCTTCAGAAGGCCTACTGGTGAAGTAAGATATATTTGGAAAAGCGAGCTTCTCAGAAGAAAGGACCATTGACTAAACCCTGCTGATATGTTTATAGTTCAGTTGGAAAGAGAAGTGAAACTGAAGAAAGGCAAGAAATGATAATATAAGCTATTCGTCAATCAAGTGAAAAATATACCTAGGAGCCTCTCCCATTCTATTATTTGTTTTTTTTTCCCCTATGAAGTTTTAATAGCATTCATCCTCCCTCAAATGAGTTCTCCAGAATCTTAATTTTCTAATGGCTAAAGTGGAATATCCAAGGCAGCTTTGCTGTTGGAAAAAAAAACTAGCCATTATAGAAAAAAAAACCCAAAACGATTGTGAGAGTTACTTCATGACACGTGAGAAAGCCGACTATTTGTTTTTTTGAAAGGTTTAAAATATTGTTTCTTTATTTTTCCCTCTGACTCTGAAGAACTCTGGCATTTGACTAATTTACTGTGTGTTTAAGGCTGGTAGCAATATTGGAAAAGAAATACGATAATCACATGCTGCCACAAAGCATTTCTGTATACCTCGCTTTCTTTTTCCAGCTTTAGTTTCACATGTGTTGGCTCAATGGAATATTCAATATACATTTATAGGAAATAAATTGAGAGATGGATGTAAACCATATGGCATCTGGAGGTTTATTTGTAAAGCTCTTGCATCAAAGCTTCCTCCAGATCACACCATATTAGCTATGTTTTTCCAGTCCAGCAGAATAAGAAAGGTAACCACAGACTTCCTTGATGGAAAACACATGAATACTAGTTCTGATTTGGAATAAGCTACCTCGAGCAACTCAAGAAACATCATTCAAATAATTTTGCTCTAAAAGGCAAGGGGAATGGTTTGGTCATGCGTCCGACCTAAAAGTCAACACTCTTTATCATATATCATGGATTTTTACACCGAGGAGTTCCTTGGAGAGTTATAGTCTCAGTATACAGTAATGCTTGACATGTCCCATCATCTGCTGGAGCCAGAATCTTGTTTTTGTTGTTTTTTTCTGGTGGTGTGCTTGCATACAAATCACAAAAAAGTTCAGTTGAAGTTTAAAAGGAGCTGATTTTGTTCCAAGGAAACTGTTGATATACCTACAGCCTTATCCAACATACTGTGTACCTATTTGTATGGAATGTGTGGGCTTAGGTGGATTTTTTATTGGTTTGTGGTATGAACTCTTAGCATAGCTCATGGGATCCTCTGGCCTGAATGTTCATTCGTGTAGGTAGGCAACTTCCAGGTGATATAGAAACACAGATGCTTTGGTTGATATATTTTATGTCTTGCATGTAGCCTAATCTAGTCATATCTTAAGACTCATTAAAGTCACATTCGCTAACAAGATATCAATAAGAATAAGATGGATCCAGTTCATGGTTCTGTTGCTTTCAATGGTATGTACACTGGGAAACCACAGCTTTTGAAATAATGTCAAGGCTTCCTATTTATTTTGAAATAGATCCTAAATGTTATGGTTTTTATTTAAAGAAACAAAAGTATACAACCTGATATGAGAAATCGAAATGCCTAATGTGGCCATCCAGAAGAAAATTAATGATAAAAATTCCTTAAAACAAATACCATCCCCACCCCAGGCTTCAGTTCATCAATAGCTTCAAATGAGAACTGAACCAATATGGAGAGTTGGTACAAAGCCATTATTTTGTAAATGGAGATTATCAAGAAAGTAATTGTTTCCACTTATATATTTCATTTTCTTCTTTCTTCCTTTTTAAAAACTTTTTCCTCCCCTGCAACTCTGGATGGCATGGATATGCACATGTACATATAGACATATACATCTGTAAAACTTTAAGTTCTTAGAAACTATGTCCTTGTAACAAATTAACAAAAGTATTATTTTTCCTCTAGATCAGACATATCAAACACAAGGCCCGGGGGCCGGATGCGGCCCGCGAAGTGGTTTCATGTGGCCCGCGAAGCCATCCTGGAAACAGTGAGGGAACAGCCCCCGCTGCCTTGGCCCTGGCCCAGGCCGACTGGGAGCCAATGTACAATTTTGTAGTGGCCATCTATGCTGAAACACATTCAGTCTTAGCTCCACAAGGCCGTCTAGAAACAGTGAGGAACCAGCCCCTGCTGCATTGGCCCCGCCCCCTGGGTGCATGCTGGGGAGGTGTCACCCTTTGTGAGGAATGAAGAAATGGACCATTCCTTGGCGCTTGACCCAGTCCCACTCCCTTCTGCCAGAAACCCTCAGAGCTGTCCCACTTCTGCCCAGGCCCCCACAGGCACACTTGACGCGAACGATGTAGAGCTGGCCATGCCCACCCAGTAGGCCACACCCACTCCATCCACACCCACCCAGTAGGCTGCACCCACCCTGGCCACACACCCCCGCCCCCCCGAGGGCAACCACAATGCTGATGCGGCCCTCAATGAAATTGAGTTTGACACCCCTGCTCTAGATGTTTTAGAGCAGACATGTCCAACCTGCAATCTGTGGGTCGCATGCTGCCTTGGACAGCTAGTAGTGCGGCCTCACAAGATTATAAACTTTTAAAATTATTATGTCATTTTAGCAATATTTATATACATTAACAATATGTGTATATTTTATATGCAGCCCAACATAATCCCTGTTCACTCAATGTGGTCCAGGCAAGCCAAAAGGTTGGACACCCATGTTTTAGAGACTCAAGTAAAAAGCATTCTTAATTTCAAGTAGGGATGAAGTCACGCCAAGCTCATTGGGAAGGTAATATATCCAACTCTTTTGTGCCAACATGTGTGGAACAATGGAAGCAGAAGGCTAGTATTTATTGCATATAAATACAAACAACAAAAAGCAGAGAGACAGTGATAGAGCATGGTAGATTCAAGTTAAAGACAAAAAAAGTAGTGAGATAATAATGATGATGATGATGATGATGATGATGATGATGATGATAATAATAATAATAATAATAATAATAATAATAATAATAATAATAATAATAATAATAATAATAATAATAATAAAAGTTGGAAGGGACCTTGGAGATCATCTAGTCCAACCCCCTGCTCAGGCAGGAAACTCTATATCATTTCAGACAAATGGCTGTCCAGTCTCTTCTTAAAAACTTCCAGTGTTGGAGCATTCACCACTGGAAGCAGGTTGTTCCACTGGTTAATTGTTCTAACTGTCAGGAAGTTTCTCCTTAGTTCTAGGTTGCTTCTCTCCTTGATTAGTTTCCATCCGTTGCTTCCAAGGCACCTTGGAAAATAGCTTGACTCCCTTTTTTGTGGCAGCCCCTGAGATATTGGAATACTGCTTTCATGTCCCCCCTCGTCACTGATGAAAAGGAAAAAAAATAGAAGGAACCACATTAAAGATAGTAGCCATAACACATGAGATTAAAGCATCATCATCATCATCATCATCATCATCATCATAGGTGGTGTTACTGAAATTATTTCTTTCAATTTTTAGGGTGTCAGTCAGTAGAACATATATTGAGATAGTGTCATTTCTCCTGGTAAATGCTTGTAGATGACATATATATTCATAGAAGTCTTGGTAGATTTCCCAAAATATATGCTAAAGGCTGTGCCAATTATGCATGTATTGGCACTCTTTATGGAAATCAGTACAGGAGCCAGCAAGAATGTAGCTTTTAAAATATTTTAAATTATGCTTGGATCAATAGCATGCAATGACCATTAGTTGCAAGTTGTTTTCCATCTTAGTAAATCTCTTTTTATCTATCATCTATTGGTTTATCTATATGCAGAGACATAAAAGTATTTTCAAAATCATCCCTCTTTCTTTTAGGAGTATCTGTGTAGGCTTTGTCTTGAATCTTCAAACCTGATATTTAGTTCCTGTGTTTCATAGCCTACTGTCAGCCCATTTTCCTTTTCTTTCACTTCATTTTGAAAAAGGTAGGGCTGTCTGAAAGGTTAAATAACAAAACTCTGGACTGGTCTGCAGGCATTTCTGTGGTTTTTAGATTCAATATTGGAAATAACGTGGCTGATTTAAATTTTATACTGAAGCTTCACATGCCGTTCTATTTTTGTAGCTACTCGGATGTTCTGTTATTTAAAGCCCAAGACTGCTTAAATGAAAAGTCAAAAGTAAGATAAAATGGTAAAATCCTTCTTAAGAATAAAGATTAGCTGTAGATATCAATGTAACAAAATAAAAAGAAGATTGCCTAAGTTTGCCACAAAGAAAAGGGTGGAAACCTATTTTCCAAAATACCAGAAGGCAAGACAAGAAACAATGGAGAGAAACTAATCAAGGAGAGAAGCAACCCAAAACTAAGGAGAAATTTCCTAACATTGAGAATAATTAACCAGTGAAATGGCTTGCCTTTAGAAGTTGTGGGTCCTCCATCGCTGGAGGCTTTTAAGAAAAAGTCTGTGTGTGGAATAGTCTAGACTGGTACCGGACTGTGGCATGCCAGCAATCGGTCTGCACAAACAAGCAAAGCCCCATCCACGAGATGCAGGCAGCACACAAAACCACGCACTCTCCGGTCCGTGGAAAAACCTTTCTCAGCGGAACCGGTTCCTGGTGCCCAAAAGGTTGGGGACCTCTGGTCTAGGATCTCCTGCTTGAGCAGGGAGTTGGACTAGAAGACTTCCTGGGTCACTTCCAACTCTGTTATTCTGTTAATGTAATAGCAAAATCCATCCATTGCTTTATATATTATATCTAAAGAACAGTTTATAAGGCACCATGCAAAATATTTCTTTCTGAGTGGCAGAATACACAAAAGAAAAGACTCTATGTTCAGAGTCTTTTTCTTGTATTTGTTGAGATAAAGCTAAGATAAAATAGATGATAAGGGTGGAAAATCATGTCATAAAAAGCAAACCCATCTTTGTTTTTGAAAATTCCTTCAGATTCTTTATCATTCTTCAAGATGAAAATATAGAGAAGACACTTCTCTACATCTTGCTGTAAAATTCTAATATCTCAATCAACCATCCAATATTCTACTAATAATTAAAAAAATACAATTATAATTGGATACTATTTTAAATGACCACCTTAAAAGTAATAAAAAAAACTTTTGTATCATAATAGATGGATATTTCATTCTTCCATTTAACAAATATATTATTAGAAAAGTGGCACATTCTTAACAGTAGTAAAAGCTATTGATTCCACTGAATGAGAAATTTGTTCTTTGAAATTATTTCTGTAGGAGAAAACAATTGCATCCTATAACAACAATCTTAACATCTGAAATCAAATTAAATTGCATTCTTTTGCAACATGCTTTATAAATCATAATGAAACATAACAAGCTTCCATGTGGGTAGTGTGTGTGTATAGCATATGTATACGTATTTATCTAAAAATATCCATTCATTTTCTAAACTAAACTTCATTTTTCAACGTCAACAATTTTGTAGCAACATTGTTCGTAATGATTTTTATTTTAAACTTTTACTTTAACAGGTTTTTATTTTAAAGCTACTACATCAATACTACTGATAATAATTATTAAAATATCAATTCAGCTTTTCCTCACTGCAGCTAACCAGCTATAGAATTAAAAGTAAAATGTTTGCCTCTTGGAGATAATATCATGAGTTAAAATATATGGATCGTCACCAAAGTTTATAAATAAAATGAAACATAGCTTGTTAATCAAAGGATAATCACAAGCAGAATTCAAGCTCCAGTGCCAAGCATACCTTTTAGTTATTGATAGCACCTAAACAATATATGTTCCTATAAAATGGTTGGAACAAAATTTGTTGATCCTTGTCTATTGTTGATGCTTTTTGATTTTCTGAGCAACTCAGTTACAACTCTCTCATCAATGGTTTGTTTCCAAAGTTACCATGCAGATCAATAACAACAACAACAACAACAATAAAGTTGGAAGGGACCTTGGAGGTCTTCTAGTCCAACCCCCTGATCAGGCAGAAAACCCTATACCATTCTGGACAAATGGCTGTCCAGTCTCTTCTTAAACACTTCCAGTGTTGGAGCATTCACTGCTTCTGGAGGCAGGTTGTTCCACTAGTTAATTGTTCTAACTGTCAGGAAATTTCTCCTTAGTTCTAGGTTGCTTCTCTCCTTGATTAGTTTCTATCCGTTGCTTCTTGTCCTGCTTTCAGGCGCTTTGGGAAATAGCTTGACTCCCTCTTCTTTGTGGCAGCCCCTGAGATATTGGAACACTGCTATCATGTCCCCCCTCGTCCTTCTCTTCATTAAACTAGACATATCCAATTCCAGCACCCGTTCCTTATATGCTTTAGCCTCCAGTCCCCTAATCATCTTTGTTGCTCTTCTCTGTACTCTTTCTAGACTCTCAACATCTTTTTACATTGTGGTCATCAAAACTGGATGCAGTATTTCAAGTGTGGCCTTACCAAGGCATTGTAAAGTGGTATTAACACTTCACGTGATCTTGATTCTATCCCTCTGTTAATGCAGCCTAGCACTGTGTTGGCTTTTTTGGCAGCTGCAGCACACTGCTGGCTCATATTTAAGTGATTGTCCACTAGGACTCCAAGATCCTTCTCACAGTTGCTACTATTGAGCAAGGTACTACCTATACTATACCTATGCATTTGTTTTTTTCTTGCCTAAATGTAGAACCTTACTTTTTTCACCATTGAATTTCATTTTGTTAGATAGCACCCAATGTTCAAGTCTGTCAAGATCCTTCTATATCTTAAGCCTATCTTCTGGAGTGTTGGCTATTCCTGCCAGCTTGGTGTCATCTTCAAATTTGATGAGTTCCCCATCTATCTCATTGAAATTATTGATGAAGATGTTGAAGAGCACTGGGCCCAGAACAGAGCCCTGGGGCACCCCACTACACCCTTCCCTCCATGTAGATGCGGTTCCATTGAGGACCACATGCTGAGTACAGCCGGTCAGCCAGCTACAGATCCATCTGGTGGTGATGCTGTCTAACTGGCATTTTTCTATCTTATCAAGTAGTAGGTTGTGGTCTACTTTATCAAATGCCTTATTGAAGTAAATTATATCCACAGTAAATTATATCCACAGCATTCAAGTAAATTATATCCACAGTATTTCTTTGGTCCACTAATTTTGTCACCTGGTCAAAGAATGCAATAAGGTTTGTCTGGCATGATCTGTTTTTGACAAATCCATGTTCTTTTGAAAAGTTTCATGCCATGTATATTTGATATAATCCCTTTTATAACCAAAGCAACACAAAGAAAGATCCTGTGGGTTTGTTTTTTCTTTCACTGGGAAGAATCTACTGCATTAAGTTTGGTCAACATAGTGTTCTTACAGCATCTTTCTTCACCGAGTGATATGAGACAACAATCCTTCTAAATAGCAGGTATTCTCTGTTTCAAAAGCTACATTCTCTGAGCCTGGTTTAAAGGCAAAGCAGCTTAAGAAATTTGAATAAAAACCTGGAGGTAATTCAGCAACATTAGCAACAAAGAAACATAGAAATCGATGGCACAAAAAGATCTAGTAGTCCATCCATTCTGCCCATTGAGGGTTTTTTTTTAAAAAAAATTGTCGGTTGGTTTATTGTTGGATAATGGACATGTGTTTATCCCATGTTTAATCTCAATTACTGATGATTGACCCTCAGCTAGAAGTCAGTTCCAAGCTTCCACTACTTTTTCTTTGAAGCAGTACTTTCTAATGTTTTTGAACTTCCCTCCTGTCAGTTTGAGGTTAGGTCCCCAAGTTCTTGATTTTTCCTTAATATTGAAAATACTGCCTTCTAGAACCTTAACAGGATAACAAAGTTGGAAGGGACCTTGGAGGTCTTCTAGTTTAAACCCCTGCTCAGGCAGGAAATTCTATTCCATTTTAGACAAATGGTTGTCCATTCGTTTCTGAATTGTTTAAATTGTTTAAATTAAACAGCTGAATTTAATTAAAGAGAAAGAGACCTTATTCTCACCCTTAATATATTTAAAGGTTTCAATCATGTCCCCCCCTTTCCCTTTTGTCCTCTAGAGCAGGGCTCCTCAACCTTGGCAACTTTAAGACTTGTGGACTTCAACTCCCACAATTCCTCAGCCACCAAAACTGGCTGAAGAATTCTGTAAGTTGAAGTCCACAAGTCTTAAAGTTGCCAAGGTTGAGGACCCCTCTCTAGACTGCACATACCCAGTCCCTGATATGAATACCATGTCTTGCACAATTCTGACTTTTGTGGATGTAAACACTCTATGGCATTTGAATCTCTTTTCCAAGGGCCTTCATGGCTGCTTTTTTCTTTCTACTACTTGATCATGTGTTCCTTTATTGTTGATGGTTCATCCTGAAAGGCAAAGCTATCTATCCCTTTGATATATTCACTGTCAATTCTATTTCCGATTATTTACTTACTGTAGTTAGTTTGATCTTCTTTATTTTAATTTCTGTCCCATTTTTTCCCTGTGCTTCTTGAGTGTTATTATTAAAACTTGCAGATCCTTTGTGTTTTCAGCTATCAGAGTAGTGACATCAGTAATGCACAGATTGATAGTTTCTCTTGTAATTTTAAAACTTGCTCATCTTCTTCCAATTCAGCTTCTCTCTTTCTCTGTCTCCCTCCCTCTCTATATAATTTAAAACATTTTAAAAACATTTCCCCTTATAATCCATTGTTGTTTTTATTAGAAAAGTATATATAAAACCAGGAAGTGAATTTCACCTTTTAAAACCTCTCATAAAATTTATCAGTTATTTATTTTCCACAAAGACAATAAATACAGCTTTCTGTTTAGAAATGTATGAAGCACCTTCCAGATGTGGCTACAGACAAAAGCAGAGAAAGCTGCTCTGTTATAGGAGAGGAAAAGCTGTTGACATTTCTTTGAAGTTTAATCTTTTTTGTTTATTTGGTTTTTTAATAGTTTCAAGAAGTTGGATGCATATTTTTAAAGTGAGGTTTCTGAAATACCTGTTATTTCCTCTGAACTTTGTGAGACATATTTATTATGTCCCGTGCAAGCCGTCTGGTATAGCAAAGGCATGGGAGGAACAAGGATAAATTAAATAATAACAATAATTTGGATACCTCAGCTAAAATCCTAAAGATTTCAGGATTACTTACTACTTGATATTCTCAGTTCATGATATGCATTTTGCAGATGTTCATTGGATTAATTCTCTTTTTATCGGTGTACTACAACTGCATGTTACCCTCCCTCATGGAAGTCAGACGCATAAATACACAAGGACAGAGGCTGAACCCTCACGGACCCCTTTTTGGTTGTTCTTCATCCAACCACAATACTTTTATTATATTGATTTCTTTACCTAATTAGATGGTGTGATGGGTTAGCTGTTAAAGATGCTGAGCTTGTCAGCTGGAAAGCTGACAACCCAAGTTCAAGACCTGAGCTCCACACAATGGGGTCAGCTCCCATTCTTGCCCCCAGCAGTTCTAAAGCATGTAAATGCAAGTAGATAAATAGGTACTACTTCGGTGGGAAGGTAACAGTGGTCCATGAGCTTCAGTGTATAGTCAAGCTGGCCATATGACCACAGAAGTGTCTTCAGACAATTCTGGCTCCCTCAGCTAAGAAACGGAGATAAGCAATGCCCCCTAGAGTTGGACACGACTGGATAGGGGAAACCTTTACCTTTACTTTACCTATACCTAATTACCTTCTTATATCCCTTGTGTTGATGCTACATCCCTCACACTCAAGAGACATTACCCAAACTAGCTCCCCACACCAATTCTTCCAACTTTTTATTCAATGAGGGGGAAACTTATGACACTCAAAGTGCTCCAAACAGTGGAATTCATATCACAGTTCATCTTTGTTACGCCAACTAGGAACAGTGGGAAAAGGCATTCTGGTAGTACATAAATATCAGAAATAAAGAATATAGGCTTCTCCATAGAAGATGTTCTGTGTGAATGTGCAGAAGAACAATCGATTTCACGTATGTTATGGTGAATACAATATCCTTCAACATGTACGAAGGAAGACCTCATGCTGGTGAGAGAAAATGCTGTTGATATTGGGTGAATGTCATTTAATTTTAAGTTTATTTATTCTATATATGCTATATTTCTGTGGCCTATTTTATTTGCTCAGTGTTGAATGTTACATATCTATAATTTGTAGGTGCTTCTGACAGGAATAAAGAAAGAAATTGGCAAGACCACAGATGATCTAAAGTATTTTCTGCTTTTTCAACCTCATGTTATTCCTTTTTGTCTATCTCTGGCTCATGGTGTAGCCTCATTCAGGCTTCTTTTGACTGCTATGGATCAATATGTTTGATCTTATGGATCTTATATATAAATACAATAGTAATAAGACATAAAGTGGTATCATTTTTTTTGTTCTCGCTCTCTCTGAAAATGGCTCTTGGCATATCCCATGTGTGATAAAATTTGAAAGAACGTCTGACATCCACAGCAAAATAATGGTCATCTCTGCCATATGTGATTAAATTCCATTCAGCAAATACTTCTCCCTATTACAAATATGTGGCATTGAGCTAGCTGTGTGGGGAAGGTTCCCACAGTTTATTCAGTGCTGTACATTTATGGTAGTAAGAAACATGTACAGACTTATGGGCATCCATCATTTGTGTTATGACATAATGCAACTGAAGCAAAGGACACAATTGCATCGCTTGTACATAATGATGATGTGACCTCATTTTTATGTTACTGTGGCTACCAACAGATGCATATACACAAATTGATGCTCTATCCCTCTATATTCTCTGGCTTATAAATGAGCCTGAATAAATGAGCCTCTTTTTCTTCTGTAAAACCTTTATATTCAATGCAGCACCACATATTTAACACTGTATATAAGATTGGATCCTTCTGACATTCATTTGTTCATCAGCAAAATTACACGATTTATCTTCCATTTGCAAGAGGGAACAAGATTTGTGGCATGACTTCAAACTCATAAATATGACTATGTTTTAGAAAGTGAGAAGCTTCCCTTGTCCTCAAATTAAGATCAGCTGTTTGTGGTAGCTCACTGAGGCCTGTTTAGGTGGTCTAAATACTTGTTTATAATTTATTAAAAGGACACTATTTGTAGCAGCCAGACCCTGCAAAGTCTCTTAATTTGATCTAAGTTTCCAATGAACTAGCAGTAGCAACTTTGCCATGAGGTTTGGGCTAAGAAAAATAATATTTTTGGTGACTTACCAAGTACCAAAATATAGGCAATAGATATTATCCCCTCCTGCACAAAACTATTTTTAACTAACAAAAAGTGTTGGGCTTTTAAAAAGACCAAAATGTGTGTGTGTGTGTGTATAAGACAAGATGCAAACGTTGCAAAATAGTCAAAAGATTTTTTTTCCAATTGAAGTACTAGAATTTGTTGTAATTGGACAAAAACATCATTTAAGCATTAAGAGTACAGGCAGGCTTGTGTAATGGGAAAAAAAGAAAAAGAAAATAAATCATAACAGGACTGCTGTGATATAAGCAAGCAATTCTAGCTTGTTTATTTATAAATGGGTAACAAGTAGATTCTTTCACGCTAAATAAACCAGACAGTAATTATAAACACAGATTGGTTAAATTGCCTCTAACCTATCAAAGGAAATGAGTTCCTATATTTTCCAAACATTGTCATTCATTTACGAAGCTTCATTGGGCCTTGATTTCATTAAAGAAAAAAAAGATGTAAGGCTTATGTTTGAATTTTCTCCCACATTCTTTCTCTCCCATTCAACAATGGGAACTTGTTAACCAAGACCCAGTTAAGTTATGATCTCAAAATGGACAGGAAAAATAAGTTTTTTAAAAAGATAAAAAACCTTCAGATTGTTTTCTTCTCCTGTTATAGGAAGCATATAAATCTATGCAGCTCAAGAGAAGCAACCAGAAACCTCTAGTTAGTTGATTAACTAAATTCTCAAGGTGAATACACTGTATTATTGCAATCTAAAAATAAGTAAGGGAGAAGGAGAAAGCTGGTTGCAATTTAAATTATAAACACAAGGCCTATAATGCCATTAGTCTTTATCAGTAAAATAAAACTGAATTCTTCATTAAAGTAAATGGATTTATTAAAAAGGGTGATGCTGCTCATATTAGCTAGTGTTGCATATCAGATTTCAAGAAACTTAAGTGTACTAGACACTATTAAAACATCATTATTAGCACTGTAATGCTTGGGTAGGATGAGATATAGCAAACTCCACACATTTGTTTGGAAGACAGGAAAAAGAATTCAGGACCTTATTTTTTCAAGAAATGACATCCAGAATTTCCTGCTGATTTTAATTTAAAAAAAAAAGGATTTGGGAACTTCATTTTTCTTGTGTATTCTCCTTTCTTCTGTATTTCATCAGTAAGTTACAATTTAATACTAAAATGATTTCAAGATTTCAAATAGATTTTGGTGCTTTCAGTTTTTACAAATAAACATTTTAATAGAGGCAACAAAATGGCTGCAAATCAGTTATATTATCAAAAATTCTATTCCTTACTTTTATGAAACTTGGGACAGTGCACATATCTCACAGTATTTCCCATTCACCCATGGTTGAAACCAATATTATACTAGACTCAAAATTATTGTTACATCACAGCATACTACCTATCTGTTTCCTATCATACGGAAGCATCGCTGAAAGATGACTGCTAGCTTCTGCCTAGATAGTGCAAGTTCCGTGTAGGAAGATCTACCACTTCTGAACATCTGTTTCAATATTTACTAATATTAAAAACATTAGATTTTTGTGTGTATTTTGTATGTGGTTTATAAAACTTCATTTCATATCCTTTACCAACCTGATCCTTCTTAAAAACGATGGCCAGAATTAAAAACCAATAATCAGGACACGACTTGAACACCAGACTGAATTTAATTTCATGCCTTCTGGGAGTTGAAGTTGCCAAGGTTGAGAACATTTAGACCATGGTCTGGACTTTATGGTTAATATAGAAATAGTTTTAGAGTATCCCTAATCACATGTAGCATAAAATATTTTTGATTGCCATTTCCAGAAAAGTAGAAGCATAATTTCTAACAAATTCATATATACAGGGTATTCCCTGTACATGTGAATTTGTTAGAAATTATGCTTCTATTTTTCAAATTCAATGTAGTAATTATGAGAGGGACTGGATGTCCTGATGGACCACCATATGAGGCAGCTTTGTGCTGCAGCTGCCAAAAAAGCCAATGCAGTCATAGGCTGTATCAGCTGAGGGATAGTATCAAGATCACATGACGTGGTAATGCCACTATATACTGGACTAATGAATCCCCACTTGGAATACTACATCTAGTTCTAGTCACCATGCTTAGACGCTAGAAAGAGTACAGAGAAGAGCAATAAAAAATGATAAGGCGTCTGGAGGCTATGATGAATTGAGAAAACTAGTATGTCTAATCTAATGAGGAGAAGGTTTAAGGATAGCATGATAGCAGTACTTGAGAGGTTCTCACAGTGAGGAGAGGGTCAACCTATTCTCCAAAGAATCAGAGGGCAGGATAAGAAATAATGGGTGGAATATCATTAAAGAGAGATCCAACCTAAAATTAAGGAGAAATTTCCTGACAGTGAGAACAACTGATTAGTGGCATGGTGCTCTGACCCGGCTCCCCAAACACAACAGACGTGTCAAATAGTCTCTTACATTCCTTATTTATTTCAGGAATGCCAGCAGTTTCACACAGCCTCCAAACAACGGAGCTTGCTCCCTTTTCTCCTGTAGAGGTCTCCCAATACCCAGAGTTACTCTCAGTCTCACCACACTTGCAGCCAAAAGTCCTTCAAGCAAGCTGGCTATTGTTTAACATAAGACACACCCATGCTCAGAAGGTGCTCCAACTTCCAGCGCCACAGGATCTGCAGAAAAAACTCTGGCAAAATTCCAAGGAGAAGTGTCAGGAGTTCCAAATACAAGTGGCTGACCAGCAGGAAGACGAATAGTTGTCTGCTACACCTATTCGTCTCCGCCCCTGCCTTTTATCCACAACAGAGGGTGGGGCTATGTTAGCAGCGGTGACTCTTCCGCCCTGAAGACTGCCCCATAGCCTCTCGCTGTTCTCCTCTTCTCAGCTTCCGCCGCGCCCGCATATCAATCACTGGCTCAATCCTCTCCTGATTCACTTGCCTCAAGGCATAGAGGTCTCAACCTTTCCATCTGAGGGCTGGTGGACAGCCCAAGCTCCGCCTCTGTCCCTGGCTGTGACAGCTCCATTCCTTTGTTGGAGCTTTCAGAGGCCCTAAAGCTGGGCCCAGCGCCCATTCCTGTGCTTCCTCATCTGAATTGGCTGCTGAGTTCTTTGGCGGCCGACAGGCCACAACACATGGTTTGCCACAAATTGTGGATGCTACATCACTGGAAGTTTTCAAGATGATATTGGACAATCATTTGTCCTGAATGGTATAAAGTTTCCTGATTGAGCAAAGGGTTGAATTAGAAGAACTTCAAGATTTCTTCCAACCTTGTTATTCTATGCTCTATATTTTAGGATTCATACTATACCTATGTCACAAACAATCAGCTTGATGTTCAAGTTTTGCACATTTCCTTTTTTTATTAAAAGGCATGAAAATGAAAGAATTATTAAAAGGTGTGAAAGTAACTTATACTTCACTTTTTTTAAAAAAATAAAAAAAAATCCTGAGCCCTGTGTATTATGTCTACTACACCTACTTGATAACCCAGTCCTGACAGAGACAGAATAGTTTGCTAATGGAAACTACCTTCCTTTTACTAAATGAAATGGGAACTCAAGAGCTGAACCAGTGGACGATAGGACAAGGATCTCAAGCAGAATATATTCACTTGCTCACCAGTGGGTAAGTTCAGCACTCATTCCAATCTCCATTTTATTTACTTCCTGAAATAGTTTAAGAGAGTGTCCTGGATGAAACGGTGCCTGATTTTTTAACAAGCACATTATTATAATCCTGAATGTCTGATACACCACTAAAACTAAAATTTAGAAAACTGCTCTGTTTGTCCTTTCCACCCATGTATAGATGTGGGAGTCACTTTTTCTGGATGGAAGACATGGAAACAAATTTCTCTTTTATTTTTTTTTATTTTTTTAAATACCCAAATGTTTGCCAGCTGACCTTCCTCTTTATTGGGGGTCTGGGAATCAAGGTGCACATAATAAAGTTCAAACCAATCAACTGCTTTCAGCTGTTCTCCTGCAATGAATTTCTAAAACATTTGGTCATTAAGGCCAATCTATATGCAGGTCAGTTTTTTTAAAAAAAACAGGCTGGGAACATTTTGGGAGCAGATGCCAGGGCATTGATTCATGAAAAGGGGCTTGTAAAGAAATCTAAAGTCTGTTTACATTGCTTGGTGCCATCAGGATCCAGGATTTCACCTCCCATTTTAGTCAGACAGATGCCTTTATTAAAAAAAAAAAAGCTTTTTTGTTGCTTCAGTGATTTCCCCATTAATTGAGAGACCAAACATGACAACATGCAAAGTAGTCACTAACAGTCTTGCAGAAGAAGTTGAAATTCTATGCAAACCATAATTTTTCTAAAACAGATCAGCTGCATTAAATTAATTGGTCATAGATCAGAGCTTTGCAGTCAGAAAGTAAAGGAAAATTCAGAACCCTAAATGCTACTTTGGGGGAGTGAAGGAAGGAGTGTTTCCACTCAATCTGTTTTCCCAGAATCATTGGGTTGGAAGGGGACATTTAGGCCAAATCTAACCCTTAGCTCAGCGCAAGAATTTAAATTAATGTATTGGTGACATATGGTGACCAGCTTCTCTCCAAATGTATACAGTGAACAGGAGCCCATGATCTCTCTGAGTAATTGATTCCACTATTCAACTGCTCCTACTGCCAGGATTCCCCCCTCCACTGACACACACACAACAGTTGCCCAATTTTTATATAACAAATCTAATTGTTAACTATGAAGACGGAACTATGTTTTCTCCAAGATTCATTTATGTTTATTATGAAACACAATCATTTTCAGTCTGGTTGGCTGATATTCCAGTTTCTTTGTGGACATATGATTTAAAGTACTAATTGGGCATTGTCACAAAATATGCTAACATGCCACCAATTTACTTATTGCCAACACTTTCTTTAATAATTGAAATATATTCTTAAGAATAAAATTTAAGAATATACTTTAGTCTAAAGTGTAATCTTAAGCAGAGAATATCACTTAAAAGTCAGTTTGTGATAGAGGTTAAGGCACAGGCTAAAAACCAGGTGTCTGTGAGTTCTAGTCCTACATTAGGCACAAAGCTAGCTGAGTGACTTTGAGCCACTTTTTCTCAACACTAGGAAGGAGGCAATGGCAAACAAACCACTTCTAAAAAACCTTGCCAAGAAAACTGCAGGGACTAGTCCAAGTAGTCTCCAAGAAAGACACAATTGAATGGGAGAAAAAGAAATCACCTACAGATTGTGTTTATGTTTAGTTCTTGGTGGTTTTCTGAAATAGATTCCATTTTAAAGGAATGTTCTTTTAATCTGGCAGATCAATCATGTGGTAGAGACAACTGTTTCATATGCCACACTTCATTTTGAGTGATGGACAATGAGTGATGGAGAACATCCAATATAAGTATAATATTTCTAGATTGACTGGATATGTAAAGATATCCTGTGTCCCAATCTATGGCTCAACTAATCAAATGATATTATTGTGTGTTCTTCCTATTACTTTGAAAACATCAAGAGAAATGTTTGAAAAAAAAGAGTGCATAATGGCACGTGGACCTACAGACTTATTTAACTCAGCATTTCATTCCTACTGTGACTACCTGAAGGCATATCTAGAAGCAAGATGTGAAACACCTTCCCATTCACAATTTTGGAGAAATTTCCTATCCTCATTTATATTATGTTAATTAAGCTGAATTTCTTTGAATGACTGGAATGGCTTCTTTCTCAGTATTCTTTCCATCTTGGCTAAATTGTCATTCATGAAATAAACTGTCAACTGATTCCACCTCTTACTCACTGATTATTTATGCCTATTCCCTTTCCAACCTTTCCCAAATCTCTCATTTCATGATGGGAAACTTTCTACAGATTAACTCTGTACTTCGTGAATAAGAATTTCATTTTAACTGTCCTGAATATTCCACTATATTTGAGAGAAAGAGTGATTTCTCCCCCCACCTTGTGAAACATTTGGTACTTCTTTATCATCCCACAGAACTTTTTTTTTTTCACAAAAAGACACAAACATGTTGTCAGACCTCCCAGGCAAACCAGACAGGAAACACCACAAGATAAACAAATTCTACTTTATCATAAGGCTACGTTAACATAACTTTTCAAGTCTGAAGACACAAATTGATCTATTAGGGCATGTTCTTCCTAAATTTCTCTCTCTGACTAAGCCACTGGAGCTCCTTTCTCTCTTGTCTGATTATTTCCTAGGCAGCATCTCTTCCTTTCATCTCCCAAGGTTATCCACACATTCCATTACACACAGAGTACACTCATACAGAAAGCTGCTTTATATGTTGATCCATTTAAATTACTACTAACCTATGGTATATCTTGGGTAAATCAAGACAAAATAACTATGCTTTCAGTAGCATAATTAGATTTTTTAAATAAAATAAAATAAATGTTTTGTGCCTTTAAGTCAATTTTGACCCCTGGTGACTCCCTGGATAGTTTGCTTAGCAGGCTTTTGGAAATAGTTCTAACAAGAAGCAGGGAATGGCAAACCAAAAGAGTCAGACTGACCTAAATTCACCCAGATAGCTTTGGATCTAAAGTCAGACTAGAATTCATAGTCACCCAGTTTTTAACCTTCACTTTGGAAGATTAGCTAAATAAAAAGAAGTCAGAGCACCCCTCCCCTAGTTTTCATTGGGGTAGTAGCATACCTCTAGGAAAGATTTAATCAATCAACTTGTCCCCCAGTTATAATCTAGCTGACCTATCATCACCATCACAATGTAGTTTTTCTGAAACCTTAACAACGTGAAACGGGGGAAGCTTTCATTGGGATTGTGGCTAAAGGCAGAAAATTAAGCTTCTTTCCCCCACATGTTGTGGTCCCCAAATACCGCACATGCAAAAGCACAGTGATGCTGGTCTCCATGTGTGTATATGCATCAACCAAACCCTTGGTGTTTTCTCCTTTTATTAAAGGCATTTCTGGTTTTGCTTTTCTATTCTTTGTGCTACCCAGAACTGAACCTGAGATTATTTTTCTCTTTTTCAGATAAAGCAAAACGATCTCTCCCAGCACTACTATTCTCCCTTTTGCAAACCTCTCTTTTTATCCTTTTAATAATAATAATAATAATAATAATAATAATAATAATAATAATAATAATAATAATAATAATAATAATAATAAAAAGTTGGAAGGGACCTTGGAGGTCATCTAGTCCAACCCTCTGATCAGGCAGGAAACCCTATACCATTTCAGACAAATGGCTGTCCAGTCTCTTCTTAAAAACTTCCAGTGTTGGAGCATTCACCGCTTCTGGAGGCAGGTTGTTCCACTGGTTAATTGTTCTAACTGTCAGGAAGTTTCTCCTCAGTTCTAGGTTGCTTCTCTCCTTGATTAGTTTCCATCCGTTGCTTCTTGTCCTGCCCTCAGGCGCTTTGGAGAATAGCCTGACTCCCTCTTCTTTGTGACAGCCCCTGAGATATTGGAATACTGCTATCATGTCCCCCCTTGTCCTTCTCTTCATTAAACTAGACATACCCAATTCCAGCAGCCTTTCCTTATATGCTTTAGCCTCCAGTCCCCTAATCATCTTTGTTGAAGACACAACACAGCTAATGTTCATAAAGGGGTAAGTGTTAAGGAACATCTTGCACTGGCGTGTCTTCTTAGACAATGCAGAATTACTTGGCTTTGGCAGTTTATGTTCTGAATTAGGATGCATGCACGCATAAATACACTAGAATGTATATGAACTCCTAACAAATAAACAGGCAGTGTGGGCAGGAATGTCTGACTGATGGGAAATGAGACCCCACAAACAAACCACAGCTTGTTGATTAAAAAGAGGGTGTGTGTGATTTCTATAGCATAGCTGGTTATGAGTAGTTCTTCTGTAAACGTATAGTACCTGGTCATATACTTGAACAGAATGAGCTATATGTGATGTATATATAAAATAAAGAATAAGTACGTAAGAGAAAGAAAATAAATATCTTATACCTATGCAATACACTCTTATCTAGTGCCAATTTGCCTTGTGTATAGATTGCTTGGAATAAACTTGAAGTGCTTTGAACTCAGCTCTTGTTCCTGGTTACTTGTGCCTGACACACCATGATCAGTTGTATCATGGAGAGTTTAAGTAGACTCAGGATGGATATACCCAGGAGCACCTGAGGTCATCACTTTGTCAAGAGCAAGATTAGTAGGTGAAAGAGTTTCTCTTGTTCCTAGTGACTCAGCTTACAGGTTGCTAGGTTCCCAGAAATTGTGGCATAATCATTTAGGAAGGAGGGGAGTCCATCCCACCTGTCCCTGGGATTCATTATAATTACGCTATAAACAATCAGACAAGCTCAGAACTCCCACTTCTGAATCATAAAGACTGTTCTGGTAGGAAACCTTTTCAGCCTATCCACCTGAACTCTGGGAGGATTTATTTTTAGTCTTTTTTCTTCTTAGAAGAAAAAGAAACAAACAAAATTTGAATATGATGATATTTATACTTCACTGCATATCATTTACTATAGTCTAGTGATTAAGAGAGCTGGAAATGGAACAGGGCAGAATAGGGTTCCTGGGATGCAGACATCTCATTGACCACTAGATGGCAGAGAGGAGATGCAACAAACTCTCTCTTTTCCGCCATCTAGTGCTTATTGGAAGCTTCCACCCCATTTCCAGCAGTCCCTAGAGAAAAATGCATTTTAAATCACTTCTCAAACATTTTACAAAGTAATAATGTGCTAGCAAGCATCTCTCTTAGTGTAGCTCATATTACAGGTTTTTTTTTTGCGAGAATAAATTAGGAAAGGGAAAGACTATGTTATGTACACCACTATGGAAGGACAGTTTAAAATAAAATGTAATTAGTAAAATTGAATGCCATGATTTGTGTGCAAAATGCTTATTTCTGATATTACTATTGAATAGTCATTTAGTACAATAAGTACTAATAGGAAGGACAAAAATATAGTCAGTTTACTTAAAACATGTAAGAGGAACACACTGAAAAAGCATCGCCCAAGATGGGCACTTTAGGGCCCATGTAATATATCCAGCCCGCTGAAATAATGTGGGGTTTCCAAGAGCTCCATAAGATTCCAATGCCAACATTTAGCATCACAATCAGTGGTGGGATTTGCACCAGTTTGGTAGAACCGGTAGCTAATTTTTTGTTGACTTTGGCAAACCGGCTGATGCCCTAGTCCTTTTTCGCAAGCCCCAGAATGGACTGCCAGAAGTGCATGGATGCCACTTCTGGAAGTCAGTTCTGAGTTGGGGAGGCCTCCCAGGCCCAGAACGGCCCACTGGAAGTGTGTGGATGTCATTTCCAGTGGGCTGTTCTGGGAGGCCTCCCTGGCTCAAAATAGACTTCTGGAAGTGCATGGATGCCACTTCTGGTGGGCCGTTCTGTGCCTGGGAGGCCTCCCCTGCTCAGAACAGATTTCTGGAAGTGGCGTCCACATAGAGAACTGGTTGTTCAGATATTTGAATCCCACCACTAATCACAATGATACTACAATGAAGGTTTGAGGATTCAAATTTGGCAAATTAAAGTGTACATTAATTTGTGAAGCATCTAGTAGGCTAACATATCTGCTCAGAGTAATTCACCAACCCTAACTCTTCTCAGAAAGCAATGAAAATATTGGAATGGTCTCCCCAGAACAATATCATCAGATTCAATGACATACAGTGTCTCTGGCCTTCTGAGAGAACAAAGGCAGGAGACGGACTTCTGTAGTTTAAGGGTTTTTCCGTGCCCTCTGTTTGTTTCCCAATTCTCTGCTTCTTTCTCTTCTAAATCTGAATCTGAATCCCCCTGCCCTGACTTACTGGATTGAGTCTCAGAGGTGCCATTATAGCATTAGCACTTAGACTTATATACTGCTTCACAGTACTTTACAGCCCTCTCTAAGCGGTTTACAGAGTCAGCTTATTGTCCCCAACAATCTGGGTCCTCATTTTACTGAAGGATGGAAAGCTGAGTCAACCTTGAACCGTGAAAACTGCTAGTAGTCGGCAGAATTAGCCTGCAATACTATATTCTAACCACTTTACCACCACAGTATCCCCAACCACTTTGTTTTCATTAATGATAAATGAATACAGGAAGATGGACCAATTCAGGAAAAGACTTTTGACTGGTTTTTCTTTTGGTAGAATTGCAAGCTCCCCCAGCTGGATTCAGAGGCCAAGAAACAATCTGGGTAACTGAGCCAATTGCTTACTCAACCTAAGCCCTTACTCAACCGAGGAATGACCTGATTACATAAATGCAAATCTATATCTGCATCAGAGAATCTAGCAATCTGATTTAGACTAAAGAATTAGAGAGGAAGAGAAATCCACATGGCTCAGTTTTATAAGAATTAAGTGATCCTTGGCATCATGCACCGATTGCAGTGCAATTACTATACTTTTTTTTAAAAAAAAATTCTTTGAATTTTTTAAATGCAATTCTGCATTAAAAAATGATTGAAGAACAAATGCATTAGAGGAATCTTCTCACTGATGTGCGTGAGGAGGAGAAATATGCACAAATTTGTACATAAGGGAAAATCACACAAAACATATCTATATCTATATACATGCTTCCAAAGCATGTGCATTTGATACCTGCATTGGAATAATATATACAAGTATATGTGCATTGTGTGTATTTGTATATATACATGCAGAGGGTGCATTTTCTCTCAGGTAGTATATACAGTTTTAAGCACATTTTTCTAATGCCTGCATTTTGCACCATTTATTCCAATGTATGCCATTTGTCTGTATTTCTGTGCCTATAAAAGAGAGAGGAAAAAAGTGGACACTGCATCGGAATGCAAAAGTCTGCAGCTGGTAAAAAATTTAAGGTGGACTGTGGGAGGTTTCAGGCAATCTGAAGATTAGTCACTTATAAGTGGAAAACAGATTTCAGCCTCCAATGTGCAAAGAGTTTCTTAGATGAAATACTCCCTTTATGGTAATATTTTCAAGCAGTATTTACAACACTATTAGCTTAATGTATAAAATAATTGAGCTGGTCCATTTGTCCAAGGTGAATTAATGGCATTGCCATCCTTATCAGTGTTTGCATCTAGGTTCACTGTACTTAACTCAATGTCCAGCACTGGCTGTCAGTTAGTGTCGCTCATTATCCCCCTTCAAATCAATGCATAGATTATTCCTCTGTATTTCATAGCCTCCTGCCAGAGACCTCGTCACCATAAATCCTATCATTTCTGTCCTGGGCTTCTGTAATCACTGTGACACTTGTAGCTGAAGTTAAAGGAAATGACACCTCTTCTTTGATGAAGACAAAACTGTAATCTTACTTCTATGAGGCAGGGAGGGTATTAGAAACACACTTCCAATAAAGTTGGTAGCTGTTCTGATTTTTCCCTTCCCAAGCTCTGATGCCTACATCTGAGATAAAGCTTCTCCAGATTTGGGTATTGGGAGGGTGATGACAGGCAGGGGAGAGAGAGAGAGAGAGAGAGAGAGAGAGAGAGAGAGAGAGAGAGAGAGAGAGAGAGAGAGAGAGAGAGAGAGAGAGAGAGGAGAAAAAAGACAAGAAAGAGATCATCTTGGAAAAAACCCGAAAGAGCAGCTACAATGACACCAGCAAGAAGGTTAATGAAAAAATGCTGATAGTACAAGAGTTTTGTTATCGCCATAGAGTAGACAACATTGCCAAGACAGGATGAATCTATATTTGTCATACCAGCTAACTCAGACATGATGAAGGGGGCCTACTCCAAAGGCTGCTTTTTGAAACATGGGCTGAATGTGATCTTTGATAGTGGCAAATATCTGTAGCTTGTGTGTAGGATGAGGGTGGAGGTTCGTTCTCTGAGCTTGTGGGTTGGTTGGATGTGATCTGTTTTTTGCTTTCTGTGCACTTATTTCAGGCATTCCAGAAACCAACAAGAGACAGAATAACAGAGATGGAAGGGTCCTTGAAGATGTTCTAGTCCAACCCCTGCTCAAGCAGGAGATCCTTTACCATTTCAGACAAATGGCTGTCCAGTTTCTTCTTAAAAGCCTCCAGTGCTGGAGCACCCACAACTTCTGAAGGCAAGTTAATTGTTCGCACTGTTAGGAAATTTCTCCTTAGTTCTAGGTTCCTTCTCATTAAATAAGGTGTGTAAATTGAAAATACCTCTCCTGTTTGTGGAATTCCACATATGGGTTTGGGATTTTTTCTCTCTCCTTCTTCCCCTTTCTGTAGACACTGTACAAAAAGCTTTTTGCACAATGTTTACAATTATATGGTAAAGTACATTAAGATCATCCTAAAAATCACAGTATAAAACAAAACATTTTAATTTAGCAGGAAATAATAACAAGATGAAACTAAAATCTCATCAAATTAAAAGCATACTATAGGGACTTCAATCATTTGACTACATTCACGCACAAAATTCAACGTATGGCAGCCTATGCAAACATTTGTTATTTGTATAATATATTTTGTATTGAGGGCTCAAGGATGTTATTTCTATGCTGTCTGATACCCAAAGTTAGGAAATAAGTAATCATGATGTTTGAGTGAAGTTTTCAAGGGCTGCAGCAGAACGGATCTTTTGCTCCAGAGACTACAGATCTCTCATTTATTTGCTGAGCAGCAAATTTTGATAGCAGAGTTGCTCGTGACTGCTAGAAGATGTTGGAAAGCTAAATGAGTTGAATCATTGCAGAATCACAGGCATAAGGCTACCTGTCTGGAGCAGAAAGGATATTTATCTTGCTACATCGACTACCACTTCTTCCCAAAGAGATTGAGGGTGGCTGAGTGAGTATTATGTTTGTTTCAGTGAAACCTGGAAGTGGAAATGAAGAGCAACAAATCAAAAGAGCACCTTCAGCTTAACCGGCTTACCTGACAATTGCCCCTCTACTTTGATTAAGCTTCAGGAGTCTCAAAACAGGAATACTGGTTATTACCAAACCACTTTGTCTACCTGCTCGGTTTAATTTGGTGAGCCGCTGGTTTGTTTCACAGTGGATTCAAAACCAAGTTTAAGGGTCAACGCCTGATTCCTGGTGTGGATTTTTCATCTTATTCTCAAGTTCCTGGATAGAACCGGGAATCCTCTAACATCTATCTTCAGGGTGAGTATCTTCACCCTTTACTCTTTCAAAACCAAGGAGCTTGGCTTTTAAAATAAGGCCTCCTTTCCTGCATTTTAAAAAATTCCTCTCTAGACAATTCCTCCCCCAAATGTTTTGAAAGAAAAGAAGAGAAATGCATTAAGAAATGAGATGAAGAAAATGATACAAAATCAAAACATGTAAGCCAAGACTGCTTGCTTTAAAAAAATACTAACCTTAGTGATTGACTGAATTTTATTTATTCTAAGGCAACCCGTAGAGAAGTTACCATTACTTGTCTGACTGGAATTGGGGGAGCATATATTAGCCAAGTCTCTGAGCCAAACATGAATCCTAGAGATTTTCTGGAATGTTTATGCAGTTTTCTTGGCAAAAGTGATTCGCCACTGCTGTTTTTTGAGTTGTGCTTTGACCTCCCAATCTTGCCTACAGCCCTGTATGAGCTGTGATGGCGCAGT
>NW_015387709.1:0-3814 GCF_001527695.2 Protobothrops mucrosquamatus
AAGCAAAGGAACGCGGTCATTCTGCTTCATTCTTGGAGATAAGAAGACCACCCTGCTTTGCAAAGCAGCTCTGAAGGGAGGCTTTGATAAAAGGAAGGTCTGATTTGAAGCAGAAAATAATCCAATCTAGAAAAACAAACAACTATTGTGCAAAGCTGAAAAAACAGATTGTGGATTTATCTATCCCGTTCTAATATTGTAACATTTACAATAATATTAGTTGTCTCAAATGCAGAGATTCAATTTGAAAGCTTTTCAACCCAAATGAGTTACTAAATGAACTGCATTGGAAAATCGTATTGAACTGACTGCTCCCAAATGAATTTGGTGATTTGAAAGGTAGTTTGTATATTCACAAAATCCTCCCACCTTTTTTAACAGCTTCAAAAAATCATACTAAATTGATCTGCTTTGAAAATGATTGATGAAATGGGATTGGATTGATGAGGTGTAACATACTGGAGTCAATCCAAACTCTCTTCTTAGTTATTCAACATCAAACCTGAGAGTCCATTCTCTTCTGCAACCATAATGTAAAATCAATCTAAGCCTATGGAAAGACTATCTGACAGTTAAGCGTATAAGGCAAAAGAGAGATATATTATCCTGAAATCAAGTTCCTTTCTAGTAATGCTGCTCACCATTATCTGCATATGATGCAAATGATTCTCTCCCATAGTTTTGTTGACAGCAACACGAGATGAGCTGATGCTAAGAATGAAAAGACAAAATAAAACAGCCAAGACCCAGCATGGCCCTGCATGGAAGCATACATAGAAGGGGAAATGTCAACTTATTCTAACAGCCCAGGAGTACACCTGACAGCTGCAGAGACTGTTAATGTTGATTTAAGTTACTGCCTAATGGTATCGCTCGGGTAGGCACAGAAATAGTGTTTACTTCAGAAACTGAAATTATATGGACAAGATACAACATTATGCAACCTGTCTTGTGTGAACGCTTTAACAGTAGCAGCACTCTTGAAGCTCAAGGGCCTGCTGAAGATGGCAATCCCAACAATCTTTTTAGCTGTGCTCCACTTGCAAATCAAATAGCCTGGATCCCTTTTGATTACTTCAATTTCAGAGATAATCCTGCCTCTGTAATGGGATGACTCTGAAAATCTATGTCCTGTAAAAGTCTGGCTCCCTTATTTGGGACCAGGCTATCTGGGGGTCAGGTTTATATACTATGCATATTTTCAGTGATAGTACAGAGAAAATAGATTTAAAAATTTCTCAGACAGAAACATTTCTACTGTATTAAGTAGTTATTGACTTTAAATTCAGTGATGGATTTCACTAATAAGATACAAGCCAGTGTCAGTAGTAAAGTTCATTTTTTCACATTCCAGATACCAAACTTAAAATTCAGAATGCTGAACTAGCAAACCTTAAATCAAGAGATATACAGCTTGAGTATTCTGAGCAACCAAATAATACCTGATCCATGATATGTGCCTGACCAAAGAATAATCAGGCCAAAAGAAAAGCCAGGAACCAACGCTAAATATTTTACTGCTGAACAAAAATGAAAGAGGGGAAACAGAAACCCTTAAGCTATTCAGGGGGTGTGGAAAAATATAGTACAAATGATGGGTCTTGGTCATTCTTTAGGCAATCTTTTTTTAAGCATTACTTTCAGTGGCTGAGACTTCAGGGGCAGAGAGTGGTGATTCAAAATTATCTAGAATTTAGAATTTCAGGAGTTTAGGGAAATGGTTCCTAGGACCATAGTTCTCTCTGAAGGTTCACCATAGTTTACTTCCTTACTTTTCTACTGTGCAAAGAAAAGAAATTAAACTGTTGACCTTGATGCTTTGTCACTGTAAATATTTTTGGGAGCCTCCATGAGACACGGAAAGGGTTTGGAGGCTACACATGGGCTAGGATTGATAACTCACCCTTGATATTGGTCAACGACACAGTTCCTAGCAGTCCTCTTTTTTTACTTCTCTGAAAATTCACAGGTTTCTTTTACATCTCAGTCTCTGCACAGCAAGGATGCATCCAGTTCACTTCCTCTGTTTTCAAGACATTTCAAAACTATGAACAGCTTCTTATACTCCAAAATAAATTCCTTGATAGTTCTTGGAGACTATTTCTCACAGAGTGGATTATTCCAAGGTGCACATAGACAAGAAGGAGGAGGAAGAAAAATAGATCTATAGATCGAATATGTACTAAGCCTCTGCAAGACTTTACAGGGGTGATTCATTTCAGTGAAAGCTGCTCATTTCAAAGCTATTTCACAAAGCAACATAGTAAGATGGCTCCTTAGCTTTGCTTCACAGAACGTTGCTTCTGTGGCCCTCTCAGTGACTGGAAGCTACAGGAAACTGTGTCTGGCTTGGGGAGCTATGGTTAAAATTGTTTTTTCTCACACATGCAACAGCCACACACTTGGGATTCTGCTCCTCAAATTTGAATTTCTAAAGGGCTGACCCTGTGTGAAAAACGTCACTCATAAATATTCCAGCTCAGTAGGGGATAGGATTTTTTTTGTGTGAAAAGTCTGTGTTTTGATTGCTTTATGAGAAAAAAATTGTTTTATATTATTCTTACCTGCACAGTTGGCTTTGGATTTTTCAGTGCTTTATAGACCCTTGTCTTTTTATTAGTTCAGTGTTCCCTGTTGAGTTTATGTTTTATATACCTGCTCCCACGACCAGCGTCTCACTGTAAACAAGAATGGTGTATCTCAGTAGGTTATTTTCTGTTAATGACCTGTGATACTCTCTCTCTCTCTCTCTCTCTCTCTCTCTCTCTCTCTCTCTCTCTCTCTCTCTNATAGTCCATCCTGGAAGACTTCAGCCTGTTGAGTGGTGTGACATATAGAGCAGTGGTTCTCAACCTTTTTAATGCCGCGACCCCCAACCGGTCGTAAGTCGAGGACTAAACCGGTCGTAAGTCGAGGACTACCCAATCGGTCGTAAGTCGAGGACTTTCCCTGCCCAGGAGCGCCACGCATGCATGGTTCCGCTCCCTGCGCTGGCCGAGGCGTAGCTGGCAAGCGGCAGAGACGGAGCAGGCCGACCACCAGCTGGCCCAGCTCAAGGGAGGTAAGGCACCCGCCGGAAAACGGGAAAAAAATGGCGGACAGCCTTGCTTGACGACCCCCGTGAAATGGTCGATCGACCCCAAATGGGATCGTGACCCATAGGTTGAGAACCGCTGATATAGAGGAAGTAACAGAATAACAGAATAATAAAGTTGGAAGGGAACTTGGTGGTCTTCTAGTAGTCCAAACCCCTGATCAAGCAGAAAATACTATAACATTTCAGACACATGGTTGTCCAATCTCTTCTTAAAAACCTCCACTACTGAAACACTCACAATTTCTTCAGGCAAGTTGTTTCATTGATTAATTGTTCTGTTAGGACATCTCCTCTTCGTTCTAGGTTGGTTCTCTCCTTGATTATCTTTCATCCATTGCTTCTTCTCCTGCCTTCAGGTGCTTTCTCCAGCACCTATCACATTTCTTAAAGTTTTGCAGCCTGAAAGCATTTTATCCAGCACAGTAGAAGAAATTTTCAGATTTCTGAGAAACTCCTGAGAATTTCAACTTTCTTCCAAACTCTGCAGGACTATATTGAGAAGAACACAATGAAGAGACAAGCAAAGGAACGCGGTCATTCTGCTTCATTCTTGGAGATAAGAAGACCACCCTGCTTTGCAAAGCAGCTCTGAAGGGAGGCTTTGATAAAAGGAAGGTCTGATTTGAAGCAGAAAATAATCCAATCTAGAAAAACAAACAACTATTGTGCAAAGCTGAAAAAACAGATTGTGGATTTATCTATCCCGTTCTAATATTG
>NW_015387709.1:6850-9026 GCF_001527695.2 Protobothrops mucrosquamatus
CTCTCTCTCTCTCTCTCTCTCTCTCTCTCTCTCTCTCTCTCTCTCTCTCTCTCTCTCTCTCTCTCTCTCTCTCTCTCTCTCTCTCTCTGTATGTGTGTACCCAGGAGAACTCCATAGGTACTGTTTCTTAACAACATATTGCAATCTTACTGTCACAATGTTCAGAAGTTCTATAAAACTGTGCTATATTGTGGTTAAAAAAAGATAGCTAGTCTGCAGTATGTTATGAATAGTTGTTACAAAATAAATCCATTTTGATGTTAATTGTAAAGTAATCCTAGATAGCTTATGTGTAAATGCAGAAGATGAAGAATAGATAGAGACAATGAAACCACAGTAGGTGAACAGACAGTATAGCAGCTCCTGAGTCTCTATTCATTGAGGAAAGAATTTTGACAGGAGCAATTGGCCATCTTATAATGCTACAGAGCACACCTAAACATTTCCCAAAATTATCTCTGCTATAAAATGAGGAAATGGGGAGGAGCAATATCTATCTGGAAAAGAGAATGCTGCACAGTCATATTATTCTTCAAAAAATGCTACCCACTTTGCAACATCTGAAAGGAATGTTTAGAAACACATGTACTCCTCTTTGAGCTTACAACAGTTCTATTGAAAAATAACAGCTAGAGAGGGTGGTGGTGGTGATGATACATCTTTGTTCATCTTCATTTTTATCACTGCATAGCCAAATATGATTTGCTATGCATACTGATGACACCTTCACATTCATGACATGGTTCTTGAGTGACTAGTATTATCTGAGGTTAGAAAAATGTGCCAGGATTCTGGAGAACAATAGATTTGTACAGATACAAAGTATGTAAAACAAGGTGTAAGGTCATTTTTTTTCTCTTTGCAATTTCCATACAGACAACAGTTGCATTGAAAATCAAGGATCATGATTTTTTGTGCATAAAAGCCCAGTGCAGAAGTACCTGCTGTATAAGCTAAATAACAATTAAATTTCCAAGCATCAGGGGAAGGGCAACTGAGAGGACTGGACTTTATTTCTTCCAGACATTCCTCGTGCTATACATATTATTAAATGAGCGGCTACACTGCGAAGACTAAGCTTCTACATGATACACAGTTTTGTATTGTTAATTTTCAACAGTCATGATGCTTTGTTGGGGTGGTAATCGTGATTTTCTGCATAATAAATTTGGCTAAGTATCATTGAATAGTAACATTAATTAGTGGTTTTATGCAAGTGAATTTCAGTATTGCTACTACTTAACTGTAGTTGTAAGCAGTAAGGGAGTTTCAATAAAATTGATATCACTGTTTCAATGAGTTTCAGGTTTTCTACCAATATTCTTCAGGAACTAATTGCAACAATTTGTCTCAGGTAAATCATAGTGAATTATATTGCCTTTGTTAATCCATGTTCTGAAACTCAACTGAATTATTATCTGAGACCATGCAGTTCTTTCTGACCTTGGAAACAGGCAGACTTCTTTTAAGGACTGGCCAGCAAGAACAGTGAAGGTGGCCATACAGAATATGAAGCATCTTTGCTCATTTTGGATCTGATTCTGCACAAGTAGAAATTGAAAATTTGATATATGTGGGCAGGGCTTTTTTTCTCACAGAACGCCCAGAACGGAGTTCCGGCACCTTTTTTGGATGGAACCTTGTAGGGTAGGCAAGGTGGGTTATATGACATGTGTGAGTTCCGGCACCTTTTTTTTTTTTTTTTAGAAAAAAAGCACTGTATGTGGGGTACTAACAGGGTACAAATAGTCTTCACTGAACAATCACAGTTGGGATTAGCAACTGCATTGCTAAATAATATAATCATTAAGTGAACCATCACATCATCATGCCATACTTATGATGCCAGTTCTGCTGAGCTCATTAAACAAATCATCCGTGGTCATTAAGAGTGACATCACATCATTGCAGCTTGTGACTCACTGCTGGTTTCTCCATTGACTTTGCTTGTTGAAACTGGCTGTGAAACCGACAAATGGCAATCACATGACTGCAGGATAATATGATAGCTATAAATGCATGCCATTTGAGCGGTCACATGACTGTAAGTAGGTGTGCTACAACAAACAATTTGAGGACAGTTATAAGGCTACTTTTTCAGTGCTATTGTAAATTTGAACTAAGCAGGATGGTCGTTAACTACTAACTACCGGTATTCTTTGGAATTCTAATCACT
>NW_015387709.1:12689-21627 GCF_001527695.2 Protobothrops mucrosquamatus
AAGGGTGATTGCCCTTCTCCATCTGCATACAGTTTCCTGCCCGTTGCTGGTTGGCTAACTAGCAACAGGGTCTTGCCAGCCAATGGAATTGTGTGATTACAAGCCAGGGGAATCCCATAAAAGAGGGCTCCCCTGGCCCAGAGAGCCAGTCCGGATTTACTTTATGCCTTGCCAATAAACCAAGAGCTGACTGTCACTCGACTCGTGTCTTACTGCCTGCGCGATCTAACACATATAATTGCCAACATTAGTACTCACATGCATTAACCTTCACAAGTACCTCCCAACATCATTTAAAACTGTTGTACATTCTAATTAACACTTCATCTTGCAGTTCGCCGTGTGCAGCAGTATTTTCTTTCCTCTGCTCTGGACTGCTCACTGATCAGCTTCTTTATTTGATTTCAGACTCTAGTATTATGCAAAAAGAAATTTCTCCACACCATACATAATGTTATATGCCTATATCATTCCCCACTCCTCAGGTCTTTCCCCATTAAAGCTAAAGCAATAACGCTACCATATTTCCTCAGTGCAATGTTCATTTGGCTGACCATGTCTAGAAACACTGCAGCTACACTCAGCATCTGTAATTTCAAGCTGCCAGTATTTGCCATTCTGAATCTAGCTTTTAGTTTATCACTAGAAAACATAAAATATGATATTATATAAATGCCAAAATGACTGCATAGAGCTATACAGCATGGTGATGACCATCTATGTGTCCTTGTACACTTTTATCCACCTGGCAGCACTCTTCCTACTATGCTCCAGCCACCTGCGCAACCTGGTAGCAGTCAGCTACCTACTCACTGGCCTCCTTGCAAGCCATTTGGGATTTGTAACTTCTTGTCGGATTTCTCACTGACTTGTTGGAAGTTGATAGAAAGTTATGATGAAGTTCTTGCTTAATGACATGTAATCTTCCTTAATGCATCAGGAACTGCCTGGATTACGGTTGCTAATCAACATAGTTACATAAAATCACACTTTATAACTGCATTGCTTAGTGATGGAAATTCCAGTCCCAATTACAATTGTTAACCAAGGACTATGGTACCCATGCACAAACAAAACATGCCTCTTCCAGATGACTTACTGATCGATAAATTATCATGTCCTACTCATAGTCTCATACTTATCAGATTTTAAAATGTCCCTAAACAACAGGACACATTGCATACAAAAAAGAAAAAAGAAGTTATAATAGAAAAAAACATTTTTTTAAAAAAACCTTCCACTTTAGAGAACAATATCTTAAAAGTTAATGAACCATGATAAACTTACCATTTCTCAATTCTGTTTGCCCATCAATCAAAACATTTCTTCTTTGTTTTGGGCAAATGAAAGGCATGAAATTAATCTTGACTCTTTTTTAAAGTAATATCCTACTGTTTCAATACAAATTAAATGTCATTAGGGTACCTCTAAAATGTCATCTGGTTAGCCATAATAATGGTAGCAAAAATAACAAACCAGGTGGCACTTTCACAAAGACTTTTCAACAAAAATGTCATTTTAAGTACTATTTTGGAACAGTTAGGAGTAACATGATTAACCTCAATCATGTTTTATATGTTGTGTCGAGTACCTGTTTAGAAAGGAGATTAATATTTTTCAGTGCTCATGCTTTTAAACTGTATATACAATAGATCTTTCTGACCCTTCCTGGTGGAAAGCCACTAGGCATCTAATTAGATTCAGGAGGCTTCTGGATGAGACTCTACTAAGTTAGGATCCCAGCATGATGAGTCAGAGGAAGAGAATGTCACAGATTTGATCTTTAGTATAAAAGAATGCAGGAACAGAACTGTGATGAATAAATACAGGTGCTTTAGCTGCCATATATTTATTTTTAAAACCATTTTCCATTGTTTGATAGTAGAGTGTGTTTTTTTTCTTCGTTTGCTTCAGTACAGTTTTGTAGGCCTGTGTGAAGCTTTGGTGTTTCACTTTGTAGATCTCTCTTGTGTCAGATTAAAGGAATTATTTGATTGAAGGTTAGGCCAGATATCTAGAAAGAACTGAGATGATGACTTACATGCATGTCATCATCATTTTGAAACAAACCCCACCATTATGAATTGCACCCTGATATCTGATTTGTTCTTCTTGCCTCCTTTCAGATATCCTATTGCTGTTAAATTAATTCTAAAACAACTGTTAGACCTTATCACCCCCAAACTATGTTGCAGCAGTTTGGCTGATTGATTCCCATCAGTAGAAGTATCAGCAGATATGTCTCTTGCACAGGTGTGAACTGTTGTGATTGCTCTCCAGCCAGTGGATCCGGCAGCTGAGTCTGAAGATTCAGATGAGGAGGAGGGGCCTGGGGTGACATTGGAGTCTGAGAAAGGCTCCGAGGAGCACCAAGATTCACAGTCAGATGAGGAGCCCGGCCCCTCTACTCATGCTCTGGCACAGACACCGCAGTTTTGGGAGCCTGAGTTGGGCGACGATGAGGAACAGTTGGGGCCAATCTCTGATGTGTTGATACACAGAGAGGAGAGGCGAGCAAGACAGAGGAAGGTAGTGGGATGGCTCCAGAGGCAAAAGAAAAGTAATTAAGAAGCCACGCCCTGGCTGGACTATAAAAGGGGGAGGTATGGGAGGTGCTCATTGCTGAAGGCAACCGTTCATGCTGTGGCTTTGTGTTTTGTTGATTGGGTTGTTTGCCTCCAATGTCTTGGACATTGAGTCAGGTGTGTAAAAATAAAAAGGGGTTTGTTTTTCTTGTGGGACCTGCCTGGTTCCATGAAGAGGGGCTTTTCCTTGTGAGCAATTGAGCAAGTACTTGCATAGGCTGTGACAGAACATGAACATCCCTGGAAAGCACTTCCAACAGTCCTTCAGTGGGTAACATACATTTCTTTGCTTTGTGTTGCTTTGTGTTGCTTTGTGTTTAGTGGAATGCTTTTATTGAAGTCAAATATCCTTTGAAGATTCACAGAACCCACGGTTCATCCATTGCTATTTATTGACTGTACATTACACAAACAATTTATAAAAGAATAGCCATATGGGCATACTAAGGAGTTTGCTATTGTTCATTTGCCTTAGCCATCCTCACTACAATGGAAGTTCAGAAATATATGAAATATATAAATAATGCCTCTCATTTAAGAGAACTAGTGTAGTTATCCTAAAATATATCTTTTAACTTTTCCTGCTGTAAATTAACAATTATGGGTTTGCCATATACATGCCTCTTGAACCGAGGTATCTGCTATATAACTGGATATATTATTTTTAGTGAAAGAGCTGAAAGATGCACCAGTATTCTCTCTCTCTCTCTCTCTCTCTCTCTCTCTCTCTCTCTCTCTCTCTCTCTCTCTCTCTCTCTCTCTCTCTCCCTCCCTCCCTCCCTCCCTCCCTCCCTCCCTCCCTCTCTCTTTCTCCCTTGAAAACCAGAGAGTGTAGCATTCAACCAAAGAAAGAGACATGTGTCTACATGCTTTACAGTATTGATGCCTTCCAAATCAGGCCATAGATCAAAGTCAGATCAAAATAAATTGGGAGACATTGTAATTTACATAAAATAAGTGCTGCAGAAGTTGTACCACAAACAAAAGCAACCTTCCCTTCCCCAGTTTTTACTCTTTGGATAAAACATCCAGGAAGTGGAAAGAAAGGTTGGATTTCCCTTGTGCTTCAATCGCCATTAGCTCCTTGAATCAAGAATAAATCAGACCATCAGACCACCATCAGGCTTAGCATCTTTCGTACTATACATTTTGGATATGAAAGTGTACTGCGAGGGGGGGGAATCATTTTTGGGGAAAGCTGGAAAATTCCAGAAATTATATGATACAGCAATACTAGATCTAAGTAACACTATCATGGATTATTGGGAATCTTGGAAAATGCTGTATACAGGACACCTATGATAAGTCAAGAAGAACTCAGATATAAGACTTTGATCTGGATTGGGAGATATTGTGTTCACATTTGTCAGAAGGATAGCTAAGAGAATGTCAAAAAGCTATTCAAAATCCTGCAATTGGAGGGAGCTTTTTTTCTAGAAACACCTTGCTTTGCAAAATTTAACTCCATCATATGCCATGTTAATTGGAATCCTACAATCCTACAACCTTTTGGGGGAAAAAATGTAATTTGGAAGGGAAGAGATATTTCCAATATTTCCTGTCAGATTCCCACAATGAAACTCAATGGGGAAGTTGGCAAGAAGTTGGAAGTTATTCTTCTCCCACTACTTTTTTGCCCACTCTTGGTCATTCTGTTTCTCTGCAAGGAACTATCTTTGAGACCCTCATTGGGATCTAGTACATGCAAATCTGTACATATGTATGTAAACTACTGCTGACCCCAAAGTTATCGAAGGTTGTCAGATGTTCTGCTTCTTTGATGTGATAGTTGATTGCAACAATCTAAATATTGCTAAAGAAAAAGTAGAAAAAGGTTAACATATACTAATATAAATACATTTGTGCATTTCAGTAGTAGTTACTGTAAATATATACAGTATATTTTGTCACCTGGGGAAGACTATGAAATCTATTTGTGTTGGTTGGAGTCAGTTTTCAAGCTATAGACTTCAAAGTCTCTATTCTCCTTTCTCATGTTTCTTTAATCCAGACTTGCATTGGATAGGCCTTCAAATAGAGGACACCTTCACACAGACGATTGTTCTGCCAAAGTCCTTGAAGTAAACAGCTATTTCTTAAAATAGGACAAGTGGATCCAGAGTCAGGTTAGGCCATGGTATACTCAAAATATTGTCATTCAGACATCATTATTAAATGACAGATTATATTTAACACCACCCTAAGTTTGAAGAAAACACAAACTTGTTTAAAAACACAAAATATTTTAATTAAATATTAGGATTATTTTATAAAAATGGAAAAGCACTAGGATATCATTTCACCAATATGCAGAATGGCAATCCACTAATTCTGTATTTAAATACTGCTATAATTTTAGTATAAAAATAAGTCTCCACCAGAATTCATTGACTTAAGCCTGTAGCAGGCAATGGAGCTTTCTTTGTGATAAATAGACACTAAAGCTAAGCCTTGGCAATCTCTTATATTATTTAAGGAAGCAATGATCAAAGGGAAGAGGGTACAAAGAACTTGCAGCCTCGTATATTCTGCACTGATGCAGAGATATTGTCATCCATGGTGAATACAATTACTACCAAGGAATGCTGGACAGATGCTGTTAAAGCTGACATTTATAAATCTCTACTGAAGGTTAGAAACAGAGGAGTAAGAAGCCAAACAACAGCCAGGCTCCTGTGACTATTTATGGGGATATATAATTATATCACTTTTTTCTTCTAGCTTACTGATTCTTTCCACTATACTTTATTCTTGATGTAACCACTGAACATGAAGTCAATTCCCCTATAATTACACTGCCATTTTACAACATTAGGTGATGATTTTTGATGCAGTGTGCTCACTCTCCTGTTGTACCAAAAATACTTTATCTGTTCACGGCATAATTTTCCAGTTTGTTTTTCCTTCATGTGGACAGAAAACACCAGCTGCCTGCTACTGTTACTGTGAGTTGTTTGGTGATGGGGTGTTTTTTTGTTTTATTTTGCCTTTCATTTTTACAGAAATGTATCTATGAGATGGTAAGTAAGAATCCTGTATGATATTACTCAAGAGGTTCACATGGAGAAAAACATTATAACTGTAATTCCATTTCTTAATATAGAGATGGAGAAATATCTTTGGCATTAAGGACCACACAGTAACCAATGAGAAGGGACATATGATGAATGGGATTAAAACAAGCCATGGTGGGACCTGAACCAAAACATTCACTTTCTGAATGTGCCTTCTGTGCATAACACCTGGAACCAAATCAGAGAGATACCATGATACCACTGAGTCACTGAGAGATCAAGGAGATCAAGAAAGGATGCACTATCTCCATACAACAATTCCACAAGTCACTTACAAGTGTAGCCAAGGATGTTAAATCCCAGCTTGAAACCCAACTGAAATGGGTCCAGATAAATCATTTTCTGTACTGTCCTCATCATCTGCTGGCCAACATTCTTCTCAACAAGGAAAGGTTGGAGATAGGACATTACTATTCAAAAATCATTGAGTCCAAAGATGACTTTGGAGGTACATTTGCTCTCTCATGCCATTCTCTCCTGCCCTGAATGATACCACAATATAAATTCAAATTCAGGTCATCTCTCAGGCTATTTTCATGATCAAGGAGGGGTTGGGTCCAATAACGGGTTGCTGAAAAGACCGCACAGAGAACCCTATCCACTTCCTCAGTAGTGGATCTAAGCAAGCTTATATACCAGATAGCCTGATATTCCTCATAATGGTCTTGTAGATGATCCTGGGGCATTCCCTGCCTAGTAGAAACAGAAACAGAACTGATGGATGGTTATTGGTGAATGCAATAAGGATGGTGAAATGTCCACATTTCTCCATCTTTTCTGCTGTAAAGTAATTCCAAACCTGGACTTGAGCTAATAGCTGTGTGAAAAGAACTCAGTAGCAACTTTTCACCCTAAGAATGCCAACTGCAGATTCCTGGCCCAACAGACATGCTGTTCAATTTGCAGTATTAAGTTATATTTTATACTGTATGTTATTTTTCCTAATTTCAAGCAGGTGTGTGTTTCGGTACAAAGTGCTAGAATCCCATCCATGTGCTACCTTTTCAATATGGGACACTAAGGCTTATGCACCACCTTACCTGTGTAAGAAAGGGGAGGAAGACACCTTCTTTTCTTCTACACAAGGATAAGTAACCTAGTTAACAATAGAGGAAGGAGAACACTGATTTACAGCTCACATAATCTGAAAATAATCTCTGCACAACCATCAAATGAAGTTACTTTTGCTTTTTGCTTTTTTTTACATATGGAACACATTTATATCACCCAGCAGATGTGAGCGAGCTATTAAGGCAGGAAGTCTCACATTATCTTGAAACTCATTAGGCAAGCTCTGACAAGCCACAATTCTCTCAGCTTTCAGCTATCTCTGTCTTGCTGAACAATGCTGGCTTATTTACAATAATGAAATCTATGCATATTTGCCTATGAGCAAGCCCAAATACAAATAGCAGGATTCTTGCATAAACAATCATACAATTGGACTCTTGGATTCTGAACTCTTTGAAGCTAATGAAAAAAAAAAGACTATAGAGTTGTAGAAGCTGTAGCAACCATACCTATGTAGATCCATACATTAGGAATGGGCACATTGTTTGCATTTTACTTTAATTAACTCTGTGATTTTTAACTGATAAAGGAGATAAATAATTCACTAAGTAATCTGTGAATTGAAGATTCTGGCATCCTCAGGGAAAATTGGCTGCAGGACTAATTTTGGTCTAATTGAGCACTAATTCTTATTCTTATAATAGAACCTAAAGTAAGAAATGTATCTGATTGATGTTCTCTGCATGTGATGTGTGTCTACATTTGATAAGCATAAATTACATAGTCCTACCATAAAATTATTTACTTCTATCAAATCCTACTTACCTCCCCAGGCAAGATGAATTCTTACTTAATCTCCAAATCCAGAAACCTTTAAATGCAGTTTTTAGGTTATTTATGCTGAAATATTCCTATCACAATTAAAATCAAAAGCTGGGTTTTCTGAATGTAATTGGGTTGTGATGGATTATAACTGATTATATATTTTTAACTATTAGCTTCATTGAAATGCCTGACAGTGGTCATTGACTTGGTTGAAGCATAAACTGGACATATTAAGGCCCCTTGGATAGAAATTAGAAAGTCAGTGGTTTCCATTTACAGCTTTTAACTATATTAATTTGGGAGATATAGACTATCAGAAGTATGATCCCATCAGAACGTATCATTTCTAAGATCTATTGTATTCTGTGGAAGAATTGAGATATGTTCTTACAGGAATTTTACTGAAATACATTTTAAAAAAGGTTTAGCTTTGGCTCGGTCATGTCACATGTTGATAATCTTTGCTGAAGATTACCTTGAGATAGTTAAGATAACTTAAATGTCATTGACATTTTCAATAGAAGTAATAAGGGAGATGTGCAAAGCTGCACCTTCTTCCATTCCTAATTGAGACAAGATAATTCTTTACCATTGCCCTCAGGTACTGTGTGATTTCTTTTTATTATTATTATTTACATTCGAAAGCTCACCTACATGCAGTCAAAGGTGTTCACAGAAAAAGCAAGGAGGAAAAAAAATTGTGCCATTACAAGTAGTTCTTCTTTAATGACCAGCAACTTGGCTGGTAAGTGAAGGGATTGCTAAGTAAAACTGTAACTATGCTTAGGCTTTGACTTCATCCCTCATTTTCTATATAGATCTGTGAAGATTGTAACTGCAAAGATTTATTTTTTTATCATTGTCATAATTTGTCACTAAACAAGGCAGTTGCTAAATGAGGACCACCTTTATTAACAAGCTGCAACTTGAGTCAGAGACTGAGCTGCATGGACATAAAGGTGGAATTTGGATCATAACATCACCATGACATAACATCTCTTATTTAATAAGTAATTTAATCAATATCCATTTTTTGTGAAAATGTGTTTATTATTCTTTTATTAGCTTTTGCTTTCTTTTTCTAAACTGAAAGAACTCTGGGATCCTGGATTTCAGAATAGCAGTTTTCCTGATATATATTCAATCTGTCTGATCTTCAGAATCCCAGCCATGGATACCATTCATGATCATGGTATCTACCTGCCAGGTAAGTTTTGGATCCCATCATCCAGTGATGCTTGGCCAATGCATAGATTGTCTCATTAATATATTGTATGTAGTACCTATTTTTTAAAATTCACATTACTGTTTAAGAACTTGGCTTAAATTATAAGCAGTATAGGTATAAGTCTGAAATATTTCATCCATCTTCCATTCCATTTCTTTTTCTTTTGTTTCACTCTACTCTTCTGGCTTTCTACAAATTCAGTTCTACGGCATACC
>NW_015387709.1:23068-24660 GCF_001527695.2 Protobothrops mucrosquamatus
GCAACCTTGGTTAAAATCCAGAACATGGTAGGAATTAAATAAAGGGTACCAGCATTGCTTAGTGAAGCCAGAAAGATTACCTTCAAGCTATACTTTTCTTCTAAAGATTACCATTTTGATTTGAAATTAACTTCAAAATAAGATGAATCATTCTGCAGATACTGCCTTCCACTGTGTTTTCAGTTTTCTTAAAAAAAAAACACCAGTGAAACATGAACAAGGAATGTGCACAAATGAAATTACTTAAGCAGTAATGGTACATCAGATTTCAAAATTTGTACATGTTTAATTTGGAGAAAAAGACAAGGTGAGTGGGGAAAAAAGTAAGGAACTAAAGTAGATGTTACATATTAGCTGTGCTGTTTCATAACCAAAAGTTGGACACATATTCCTCAAATGAAGTCATTAGTATTGATGCTTTAGACATGGGTTTAATAGACAATTAATAGACATGGCTATTCCAGCTAGCGGGACTGGCCTAAGGGATATTTTAATTTGATTTTAATTTGATTTTAATTTGGCTTTTAACATAATTTTAAAAAGAAACGGCAAAAAATCAATATTTCATTTAAATTGTATTTTAAACTTAGTATTTTGTATGGTTTGTCTGTTTTTTAACTTGCTGTAAGCCGCCCTGAGTCCGCCAGGAGAAGGGCGGGGTATAAATTTAATAAAACCTAAAACCTAAACCTAAACAATTAAAGGACATTTCCTTTATAATATCAGAAAAAATTCAGATTAGCATGCTTGGTATTACGAATCTTATGCAAAATAGGTATTAAAATTTCCATCATTGGATAATATTATTGATTATCAGTTGAGCTACGCAAACATTCACTAGCCACAAATCATAATGGGGCAGTTTTATATCAGTATGAATTAGTAGTTATAATTGCACTCTGCAAACTGCATACACCAGCAAAATTGAAATCTTGGACACAGTGGCTAGAATGCTGAGACAATTTCTCAGTGAAACAATTATGCAATGTACTGTGTGATAGAAATTATAAAATGATGGCAATTATTCTATATTACAAAGCTTGTAAATTTGTAATATATGTGCAAACATTCTATCTCATGTATGTAGATATACATACATATACACAAACATTCTATCTCATGTATGTAGATGTATGTATGTGTCTGTGCATTTACTTATATGTACAATTTATACAAAAATATACAGGTTATATGGCTGCCCATTTCAAGACCCCTCCCCCATCCTCCTCTTCCTCCTCCTCCCTCTTTTAAAAAACTTTGGTTGGGAGACACTTCTATTGTCATCCTTAACAACCTCTTTGATTTCATCCCACAGATCCTCTGCTTCCCAATCAATCAGGGTCAGGACTTCAAAGAGATTCCCCATGTAACATTTGAAAATGGTGGTTATATACTCAAAATACATTATAGAAACTGATTGACTTTTTTCCTTCACTTTAACAGGCATAGAAATAACTTATGGCCTCATTATATTCATATTCAGACACTGGTCAGATTTTTGCTGTAATAACTGATTCTTCTACCTCCTTGTACCAATAATGCAGTCACTTTGATTTCTGTATACTCTGTATACTATGTATACCTGGAAACAC
>NW_015387709.1:24803-37489 GCF_001527695.2 Protobothrops mucrosquamatus
CTCAAAATACATTATAGAAACTGATTGACTTTTTTCCTTCACTTTAACAGGCATAGAAATAACTTATGGCCTCATTATATTCATATTCAGACACTGGTCAGATTTTTGCTGTAATAACTGATTCTTCTACCTCCTTGTACCAATAATGCAGTCACTTTGATTTCTGTATACTCTGTATACTATGTATACCTGGAAACACTGATGTATACAGGGGTCATTTTGTTAGTTTGAAGACTGGGTCAGCAATGAAGAAATTGATGTCATTATCTTGTATCAGTTTGTTTTCCCAGGCCTTACATTTCAACTTTATTTTCATATTACTGTATACAGTTTAATATTCCAGGCCACAAACCATATGTAACAGAATTTGCTTGCATATTTTGTCAGTTTCAAATTGATCATAAAACTCGTCAACCTGCTCTTCTGTATCAGAGTTGGAGCATAAACTTGGATTATTGTCATATTAAATGGTTGTCTGTGAAGTCTGATTGGCATTATTTTGTTATTGATTGCATTGTACCTATTGTACTGTTCTTGCTGTACCTTCCAAACTATGCAGCAACTTTGTTCCATCTTCATCTCTGTCTTCTTTATAGCTTGCTGCAAACAAGAAAAGAAAGCATCAGAAAGTGAAAATGGCAAGTTTTCCTCATTCACATTTAGTTTTATTCCATCCATGCTTTTCTTCAAGCCACCCATCATAAGTCCCCAACAGATTAATTTGAAGGAGTATTTTTTTTAATATGCATGTTTTAAGTAATGAGGGAATACTGACACTGGAGAAAATATACTCTCCTGATTTGAATTTCCCCTTCCTCATCTAAGTTTCCTTTGCTTTGGCTTCTTATGTAAAGAAGACAAGATCATAAGAAGAGCCAGCTTACATTACTCCATTGACTCATGTAATTCCAGCATTCTGAGTCACATAGTGGCTGGATAGATACACTTGGAAAACCCATGACTTTGGACTTACGAAATTCAAAGCTGCTTTCCATTATCAGATTCCAACCTACCACTTATAATTCAGGACATAGTACACAACCATCAGTAAATAGCCATAAACTCGCCTCCTATTGAAACCATCTATATTGGTTGCCATTATCACAGCTGCTGGCTGGTCTTTGCTCAGAAGAGTCCATTGAGACATATGATTTGGGATGTGGTCTAATGTAATGCACACCTCAATATACATATTTTAAAATAAACTTATTGCAGTATTCAGAAAAAAATCTGCATTTTTTCTTTTCTCAAATATTTTTATGCAGACAGTTCTGTTTAGTATGTACACCTTTTCATCAATTTTAATGTAGTTTTCACATGCTTATGCTTGTTTTTTAAGTTGTGAACTGCCTTGATTTTTATTTTTTTTAAAAAAAGGATTTAGGCATGCCAATGCATTCTGGTTTGTTCATGGGTTCAATAAATATAGTTTGGATGAATTTATAGTTTATAGTTTGGATGAATTTTCTTCTGTCACTTTGGAACTTACTATACCTATACATCTTTACAAGAAACATGAGATATAAGTCTAATTAAACGGAGTTATAATTCTATACATACTCACTAGGGAGCAAGCCCATTGTACATATTTCCCTTTGAGGAAACATATATAGATTTTCAGTGCAGATAACCATGCAATATTCATTATGACCACATTTCTTTCCCATTTATTATGCAACAATGAAGTGTGTGTTCTATATGTGAATACTAAAACTGATTGATTGAAGAACTGGACATAATCACATAGAAAAATATGCCAACTCCTTTATTATATCACACATTAAATAACATTCATGCCAGAAAAGAAAAGCATATGTGTTTCATTCTCTCTAATGCATATTATGATTGCAAGACTGATGATAAATATGTCAACTGATGTTTTGTATTATACAAGAGCTGTCAGGAATCCTCAGAATCTCCAATAGTTTTGTAAAGTTTTCTGTCTATAATATTTAAATTAAATTTAGATGTTTTTCTTCTTTGCTTTTCTTAAGCTGAGTTGAATAAATCAAGGTTTCCTTGATACCCTCCAGATATTTTCAATTATGATACCCACAATTTCTTGTCATTGCTATTGTTGAAGGGGCCTGATAAAAAATAAAGTCCAGAATATTAGGAGGGCAATAGATTGCTTACTCTTCGTCTAGATGTAATCACATAGTAACTCATTCTGTGTGATGAAACACGAAGGAGGCTTATTAAATGTGTGCTTGGTTGATAAAATAGCCAAATCTTGTTACCCAAACTTTGCTAAATATTAGCCCCATGCATGACTGAGGGAAACAGAACAGAACAACAACTGTTGTTGTGTCTAAATACCACATGAAGAAAAGGTAATATCAATCCTCCTGGATAAATTGAATGGCAATGCTTCGTTTTCTTTCTGTGGGCCCTGTGCATATGTAGCAGCTGTGACTAAGAAAGATTAGTTTTTATTTGAAGAATTAAGGCACAGCTTGTTTCACTAAGGCTCTGTTGGTAGCCAGAGATGCCATCTTTTGATGTGCCCCTTGTGGATTCACCATATATTTTCAGACATTGGTACAGTCACTATTCATAAGGCATAAACTTCAAGTTCACTTTTGAAGTCTCAATCAAATTCCTCCTAGGAACTGGGTAAAAGAACCTTTCCACTCTTAAGTCCTTTCAAACTTCCTAAACCATTTCTACAAAACCTACCAACTTTGACCTTCTTTTTTGCCATTTCCCCCCTTCATCCTTCTCCTCTATCAGCTGGGCAGTCACATCTCTTCTACCAAACTGAAGAGCTACAAATGTAACAGCAGCAGCCTCTGCTGGTAGAATAGTTGTTTGTCCCACATTAGTTAATAAGGACAGTTGCAAGGAAGAACCAAATATGGATGAATGCAGTATTCAAATCTTTAGTTATGATTATGTTTACTAGATGAGTGACATGCTGTTGTTCCCCAAACTCATGTTGGAATCCCTGTGGAAGATGTCTGTGTTTTGGAATGCTTTTAAAATATTTTCCAAAATCATTAGTTCAGAATTAATTGCAAATTTTAATTCCTATCTTATTATTTTCCTGAAAGGAAGCTTGGGAGAACAGCAACTCCTCCTCAAAGGAGGATTAGATAATAATATAAAAAGCCTTGGATCCACACATATACTACACCAATACATTACAAATGTTAGGCTCTTGGGAAGAATTTGATGCACATGAAGGCCAACACCAGCTTTAAAAAAATGGCAGCTTTGACTTCACACACTTATGTATATAATAATTACACATCAAAGTCCTGCTCACTGTCCTACTTTGTCAATCTAAGATTGCTTACTCATCTTGAAATCAATCCTGGAACGTCTGCCTTCCCCAGTAAGTGTGTCTAAGTGCTGTACTTCTTTGCATGTATGGTGTTTATATGTCTGCTAAAACCACACTGTAAACACAAACAAGTATTAGATAAAAAAAAACCTGAATTAATAACTGAATTAATAACTATGGAGTAAAATTAATTTGTTGTAAAATAAAGTACCCCATAAAATCAACTTATTCCGATCTATATGTCTCAAAATTCCTTCTTATCACATTGAAATCACTCTCATTTTGAAAGGAATTGCAAAAGAGGAGAAAACCAGACCACTTAAGAGTTACAAAAAGATTTAAAATTAAGTATCTCAGACTCAGGGATTGAAATACCTTTTTGTATTTGTTTACTGTACATAAACAAAAGTTGTTCAAGTTGGGTGGCCATATACATTTCTTAAATGCATACATACATGCATACACACAGGGCATTTTTATTTCCTCCCCATCCTTTTAAAGATAGAAAAGCTGCTAAAAATTGATAATCATGAAATCTGTATGATGTATGATGATACTGATTTATCTCAGAGCACAGACTCAACCCTTAGCTAAGATCTTTAGTATTCCTCAATTTTTAGCAGCTTTTCTATCTTTGAAATGGTGAGAGGGCGAACAGAGTGCTCTTTATCCTCACTAAATAATTGCATTTCCCATGACAAGACAAGGCAAGACATTCCCCAAATCTTCATTAATTTCTTCATTCATTCATTTAATACTATGGAAATGGATTTAAAAGTCAAAGAGTAGAATTTTCTTGTCATCAAATGAATTTAAATAGTTCTTAAAAATAATCTCAACCTTGTTTCAATAATATATTCCATTTTATATCAAAAGAGTCTCAAGATGAGATATAAGCAATAAAAAAATTCAAAGTTTTAATTGATGCTGGCTTGACCAAGAAAGATGGGGCATTCTATGACTGGGCTACAAGGGGTGAGAAGGCTATATTGCAATACTTTATATAATATTTGTTTTGCAATTTATCTATTCTTCAGTATGCTAATGCTATGATAGGGAAGTCACCAGATTTCGCACAAATGCAGTTGTCAGCATCTGATAGATCATTGGCAGCTTCTTTTCCCAAAGCACAATTTTACAGAATTTTCTTATATCATGAGAGATTAAGGTGAAAGAATAGTCCTACAAGAATTCCAGCAAGTGAACCAATTTTCAATTTAGAACCTGTATCTCAGAGCACAGTAGGTGACTCTCTGAAAGATTTTCTTACAGCCTCATGGTACATTCTTGTTCGAAGCATGCAAATGAAAGTAAATAAATAGGTACCACTATGGTGGGTAGGTAACAGTGGTCCATGACATCATGCTGGCCACATGACCAGATGTCTTCAGACAGCACTAGATTCAGACTCAATGGCCTTGGAAATGTAGATGAGCATTGCCCCTACAGTTGGCAATGACTAGTTGAGTAAAATCCACAGGGGACTCCATGGTACGCCAGACAGGAGGTGGTTCTCTTTCCCAAAAGGCAAAGAGTCTGCAACTGGTCATTTACATAATAGTCACTTTACCAGTCTGAAAACCAATTCTTACAATCCCTGTAATTGCTACTAAGCCCCGGGGCTCAGAAAAAAACAATGCAAAAGATAAATCGAGGTTCCTTTTTTTAATTTGTTTTGGTTTTTATATATTATCTGATCAATCTACTGTTATTACTACTATAAAACTTTGCTGCCCATTTCCCATTTGTAACTTTCTTTTTTTAAAAAAAATATATATTTTATTGATTTTTTAACATAAGCACCTTAATATTTGGTAAACAGCGTGTTGTCTGGGCTTATATTTGCAAAGTAATCACTAACAATCAGTTTCTATATTCCAAAATCCACACGATAGCTTTGCTTGATTTCCTCTTCTTCCAATAATATTCTCTTTGCCAACCTTGAATTGATACAATTCTTATTAGTTTAATAGATAACAATTAAATATAAAGATTTTTCTAAAATTTCTACAAATAATCACATCAATATCTGCTTCTTTTCTATCTGATCATCTTGGTTCCTTGTCATAAATCCTGTTTACAATTCTTATTTAAATTCGTTTTCCCTACAATGTTCAAAACATTCTTATTGGTTAAGATTTTCTCAAGGTTAATTAAATCTATTTTCCTCGTACAGGCCATCCCAACACTTTTACATTTCTCATGTCTTAAAAACTAAAAAAAGAGACAAAAAAATAGAAGAGAGAAAAAAAATAAAAAATAAAAAATAATAATATACTATTTAAAATACATATCCCTCTTAAACTAATATACATTTATTTCCAAAAAATTCTGTTCTTTTTACCCATAATTAAATATATGTTTAATCTTTAGATGTTCCATTTAATAAATCCAATCATCTAATCTTTTAACTCTATTCAAAACATTTTTTTAATTATCCGTTGGAATTTTCTTAAAATTAATTACATTTAAATATCTAAAGCATTTCCTTTATATTGACCATCCCAAACATTTTTATATTTATCATATCAAAAAACAAAGTAAAAAAAAGAGAAAAGAAAGAATACTATAGTACTTGGGGAGGGTTCATCCCTCTTAAGCTAAAATCTTTTTATTTCTTCAACCATATTCAAACAAGTGTTTAATTTTAAATATTCCCTCTGATACATCCCATCATCTAATTCCTCAATTCTCACTTTAACCCTCTTCTTTTGCCAAACATCTTTCCCAATCCATATATTCCATTGAATCAAAGAGTCTTTCCATAATCCTGCAAATGTTGTTGTAGATATAAGACGCAGATCAAGCAACACGTCTTTGTAAAAATATTTTGCCCCTTCATATTCAGTGAAGATCCTGTCTTTTCTTTCTCTCTTAGTTTCTCTCACCATCCCTTATCTCCCCATTTCTCATGGTACTCCTAAGAGCTCTGCAATCCATTTTGTCAAATCTTTTTTCTTATCTTCAGATTTATTTTGTGATCTTAGAGTACAAGTTATCTTTTCCATGTCCAATGTTTTTTGTAAGTTCTTCTCCACTTGAGTCAAGTCATACTTCCTTATATTATTAGGTTCCATTTTTAAATCTCTTTCTTCCAATTTATATTCAGTTATCTGCTTTATCTGCTCCCTCTCCATTATTATCCTCTGAGAGTTTTTTTGCCATGAAGTCAAATTGGAGGTGCATTCATTTATACTTTCAAAATTATTTTTAATTTCCTCGTGGTTTAAGATCATTGTTGTTTGAATGAATTGTAACATCTCATACATCTCCTCCTGGAAAGTATTTGTTTTTTCTTGATACATTCTTTCTGCAGATCTCTGCTTTTCCATAATAGTCAAAAATCAAGGTTTCCTTTCTCTGCAAACAGCTTTAGAGTCATAGTTAAGTTAATATTTGTAATCCAGAAAGGTCAGATTTTTTTTAAGTTTGTAGTTGTCATTTTGTATGTAGCCCAGAGTATTTTCCTTTTTTGTCACAGCTATTCTCTATTATTAGAACTGAAGGTCATAAGAACAGATTAACTTTTCTCAGGCTTTACTCTTGTATTAGAGCAACTGTTGTAATTTTCATCCACCACTAGATGTCAGCACCCATTCATTTTTTTCAATTTTCAAAATAAAGAATACTCTTCTATTTTCATAGATTAAAATTAAGATCTTAAGAGATTTTAGACAAATAACAAACTTATCCAGATTTAGGTCTTATACATTTCATTTCACTATACTTCTCCCCCATAAAATGTTTAATTCGCTGCTTCCGTCTGCAGAAGGGTGGAGCAAAGGTCGCCTCTTCACTTTCGAAGGTTTTTTTTTTCTTCTTGGGGTTTTTTCCCCCAGGAAATTAGTTAATATGTAGAATAGAGAAAATTGATGTTCTTACCCAGATCCAAGCACATTGTTTACAATCAGCTTAAATTAGTGCTTTTGGGCTTCGGTTGCTTGTAGCTTGGACTAGACTCTGAAGTAGGCTAGCCTTTCTCCTGTTGGTTTCTTAAAGGCTTTCCCCGGATCAATCGGGTCAACTGCCATCTCTCCTTCCTTCTTTGCTGCCTCTTCCGGGCAACTTCTGGGCCATTTAGGGTTCCCTAACAGGCAGAAAATCAGCCATAGGGTGTGGATCCTCGCAATCCCTCAGCTGCTGTACTACTGTGCAAAACCAGAAGCCCCCATTTGTAACTTTCAATTAGCCCAAATGATGCATAATAGAACAACAATTTTTGAATCAAGGTATCTCAAATCTGCTAACTTAAATAATGTATACAAAATCTGGGACTCAGTCTCCCATGGAATTGAAATTTCAAGGATCTTTAGACCAATTTGTCTTCACAATGCTGTGGCTACTGCAGTGCTGCTGCAGTCAGCCACAGTGACATGATTGTGATTTCTGACACTCCCTGCCAGCTTCCCATGGTCAGTGGGGAAGCTGGCAGGAAGTCAGAAGTTGCTTCAGCTCTGACACAATGAGCCAATGATCATAGGTTGTTTAATATAATATAAATGAATGAGAATATTATATCAAAATATTATGACTAGTTTAAATTTCATTTTCTTTTTATGGTTGCTACTACTGTTTTGTACAAGGTGCACACTGAGTATATGCTCAAACAGGAAATTATTAATCAATCACAGCAAGGTATTTGATTGATCCATGGATCCATCTGCCTGGCTTTGCATGAGTGAGTTCACTTCTCATGGCACGTCATGAATTTAAGGGGCATCATTGAAGAATAGCAAGTTATTGGTTGAATAGTTTGATAGGATTTTTTTCACCAGACCAGAGAACTTTTTGGAATGTTCTGTCTCAAGCAATAAAATAAAATAGTTTGGCCCATCCTGACTTATAATAATGCTTTATCCACAGCCAGCTTCTATTAGGCAGCCCTCTGTTTTGCTCCAATATATTTTCACTGGAGTCAGTCAGGATTAGTGTTACTTTGACATTGTAGGTGAGTCTTCGTAATAAATTTCAGAGACTGTTTCTGAAACATGATTTTTCTCCAGATGGGCAATCTGCCTTTATTTCATTCCCTTCATTTTGCTTCAAAGATCAAGGAACTTGCAAGGAACAATGAGATGCTTTGGTCTGTCTGGGGCAGGAAATGTCAAGCACCTTGCCCAAATTGTTGTGATGGTGAAGATGATTCACCTTGCATTACCTGGTTGACAGCTGACCTTGTACCGATCAATAGGCTCTCCTGAGTATCTTGCAGCTTTCCCCAACACAAAAAAATGTAACTGTGCCAAGCAACCTTAATAAGTGAACTAACTCCCCAAATACTGAACCCTTCAATGCTGATTACATCAGCCACTAAGTAAGTATTTAATAATACCTACAAAGAAACATTTACTGAGAAAAGGCCAAGAAATTTTATTATATGGCGAATATAAGAACCTCTAAAAAGAAATGCTCTATCAGTTTGGACACCAAGGGACATTTATACAGATATAATTAATTTACAACCTAAATTACTTTAGAAATGAGTTTCTGCACATGCCAATGGATTGGATAATTTAACTCCCATGTATCTGCTTATGTTTTTAATTATTTCCCATGCAGGCATGAAAATGGACATTCTTAGCACTTAACAGATTTCTGCTTTTAATAAAATGCTACCATCTAGGTTTCATCAGCCGGACTGTAATATAGTCTTAATATATGGACTAATTCAGGTGTATAGTTAGAATTGCTATAACTGTCAAGTTATTACTGAAATTTCCCTATAGGGGTTTTGCCTTTGCCAAAATTATGAGGCAGCCCCCATTCCCCCACCCTATGTTTACTACTGCAGATGTACTCAAGATAATTAATGTTCCATATTGAGTGTTGATCTGCATTATATGCATTTATCTAATCCACAGATATAAGCAGAGTCGTTTGTAAAACTGTGCTACAAGTCTAAGAAATGAATTTAAAAAATGAATTCAATTTATTTGTTTGATTGATTGGTTTCTATGCCTCCCCCCCCCTCAATCTCACTCATACAGTGATTTTGGGCAGCTTACAATATAATAAACGTTAAAAAGTGAAACAAACAAAATAGAATAAAAAGTTAAAATTAAAATTAAAATTAAAAATGAAGAGCCAGGGGAGAAAGCCTTCTCTATCCGGTCAATCACCCCCAATGTAGTGGGCCAATATCGGGGTCTCAGACCAAGTTGCAGAGCCATGTATTTAGGCTCTACTGGAAGGTCAGGAATATGGGGGTGGATCTCACTACTGTAGGCTTTTCTTTTGGATTCCCTCAGCCAAAATTCTTTAGCTGATATGATCTGAAGTAGGCCCCTTACACTGGAACTAGTGGAGATGGATAATTCCAATGAAGTAAGATGGTTTTTCAGATACTCTGAACCCATGCCATGAGCATCTGAGGCTACAATTTTATTAGCCTTAGGCATTGCCATGCTACATGCAACATTCTCTGTTCATTGTTGGGTTAATAGTGGTCAGTAATGTGCATATTTTACCAGTCATGTTCCATTTTTTCTCTGTAAACTAGGGTCTCTAATCCAAAAGCTACTTTCACTTCACCATATTATTACTCGCATCCCAATAGTGTGGAAGAACATACAGTACAGCATACTGACATTTGCATGGTGTATTTCCCTGTCCTCTTACCTCATGCCTTTATTTATTTTATTTTTTGCTTACTATTTCTTATTTATTTCTGAATTTGCTGAGTGATGCTTAATCTAAAAGGATATAGTGTGATGGGTATGTATGAATAAATACAAATATCCCATTTCCATCTCTGGAATCAAGGGAACTTACTCTTCCTTTCTTGGCACCTCTGTAATGTCACTGTATGTAATTGATCATCCCAATTACTTTTTTTGGTCACCCCAATACAAAAAAGATGTTGAGACTTTGTACGGAGTTCAGAGAGGAGCAACAAAAATGATTAGAGGCCTAGAAGATATAACATACAAAGAACTATTGCAGGAACTGGGTATACCTAGTCTAGTGAAAAGAAGTACCAGGGTTGACATGATAACAGTCTTCCAATACTTGAAGGGCTACCACAAAGAAGAGGGGAGCCAACTTATTTACCAAAGCACCTGAAGGCAAGACAAGAAATAATGGATGGAAACTAATCAAGGAGAGACGCAACCTAGAACCAAGGAGAGAATTCCTAACAGTGAGAACAATCAACCAGTGGAATGAATTTCCTTCACAAGTTGTGAGTGTCCCATCACTGGAGACTTTTAAGAAGAGACTGGACAGCCATTTGTCTGAAATAGATCTCCTGAATGAACAGGGGGTTGGACTAGATGATCTCCAAGGTCCCTTCCAACTCTGTTACTGTTACTGTTTGACTTTCCTGCTCTGCTCAGTTGTGACTAAACTGCTCAATTAAGGAAACTTAATGTTTGCCGTTAGCAAATTACAATTGAAAGAGCATAATTGAATACAGGAAAAAAAATCTACCTAAACCAATCTGGATGATAGATAGATAGATAGATAGATAGATAGATAGATAGATAGATAGATAGATAGATAGATAGATAGATAGATAGATAGATAGATAGATAGATAGATAGATAGATAGATAGATTTGGCTCAGGCCTGACTAGAAGCAGCTGTTTTTGCAACCAGGCAATGTGGATAACAGAATTATAGAACTTTATTAATATAGTAAAACATTCATAGGAAAGCCTTATTGTGTTTCATGTTATTTTAAAGCCTATTTGTATGTGTGTCTATTTGAATGGAGGAGTGGCAGGAACAGGGAAATATTTAATCCTTTTTCCATTCTTTTGAGAATTCTGTTCAAAATGCAGCTACTTACTTTGCTATCTAAATACGAATCTGGAACCCCACATGGACAAAAGGCTTTGCATGAAGAAAAGAATTAATGGGACTTTCAGAAACACAACCTCTTGTTTCACATTTTAATTAAAAGAAAAGAAAAAGAAACCTAATCCAGAGCATCATTTCACACATTTGCATGTAATTATAGTTTGCTCCTAATTTTCCAGCTGATGCAGAAAGCAGCATACAAGTATGCTTTCACTATAAGGTTCTGTTTAGCAGTGCAGGGCAAGGAGGCGGGGTGGGGAAAGATTGTATAAATGGTGTGAAGGCAAAATAAAATAAATTATCTTGGGCATGGATATAAGCTTGGGAATCTTCAGGCTACAGGGACTCAGTTTAGATGCCAAGGACTGGATTAATTTGTAATTAAGTAGCTTATACAGTACCTGTATTGATGCAACCATGCTTGGGGGAGGCGGGGGAGGCAGGGAGAACCAAAATAAGATAAAACCTGAATATTTCAAGCTGGTTGGCAAGAAATCCAGCATCTTCTGCCTTTTCTTCCAAGGTGACTACGCAGTATAAATTGCCACTCTAAATTGTTGTGAAAGGCTTGATAATGAAATTGAAACTATGCAACTCAAAACTGATTTATATTGCCAGAGCCCGATAATCAAAATTAATGCCATGGAAAGTAACGTTTACAGAAAAAATAGCGCTGGGAAAGTGCATTGCCCCATTTTCCTTATTAACTGTCACTGCTTTTTGCTTTTAGGACAGGTGTTAAAAAACGCAGACACAGAATTATTATCCATATTTTGTTATAATCATATCTTTGTGAGCATACATCCTGGCTTGGCTCAATAAATTCATTTTAAAGACCTAGTCCCACTGCTGCACCTTCAAATGAATGCAAAGAATAGCTAGAGATTTATAAGGAAATCTCATCAGAATGCTTACACAATTAGCCAGGAGGACATTGGGGGAAAGCACATTTGCAGATAAATTTTGAATTTGTAATATATTATCCATACCTTTATTTGGGTGGGTAAAAAAGGGAAAGCTTCAGTGAAAGAAAAACATTTTCCTTTTAAAATGATACACATAAAATAGTGTTTAGAAAGCTGTAAGACTTTCAGCAAAGGTACCAGAGCAATAGAATATAGAACATAGAATAATAGAGTTGGAAGGGACCTTAGAGGTTTTCTAGTCAACCCCCCTGATTGAACAGGAGACCCTATGCCATTTCAGACAAATGGTTGTCCAGTCTCTTTTTGAAAGACTCCAGTGCTGGACCACCCATAACTTCTATATGCAAGCTTTTCCATTCATTGATTGCTCTCGGAGTTAGGAAATTTCTCCTTAGTTTTAGATTGCTCCTTAGTTCTAGATTTCAATACAAATAGGTAGGATGTTCTTTATTCCTCCAACCCAACTGAACAAATCCTTTGTCTGCTTTGTATTTGTGTAAGAGCAATGATGTCAGAGTTCCAAAGGTAGAGTTTATGTGGGCTCGGGCTTCTGAATGCATTCAGAAAATTCCCAGTTAAAGTGCCAAATGAGAGGGAGGGAGGGAAAGGGAGGGAGGGAGAGGGGGACAGAGCGAGAGGGGGAGAGGGGGAGAGGGAGGGAGGGAGGGAGGGAG
>NW_015387709.1:37589-60698 GCF_001527695.2 Protobothrops mucrosquamatus
TTCTGATCTATTAAGAAAAAAATGCTCCCGAATGCATTCATATAAAATATATTTTGTCTCCTTTTCTTTAGAAAATGCATAAATTATATATTAGCAAAATTTAAAGAAAGATGACACTAGATACAAAAACAAAAAACTATGTGTTAATCTGGACATGTGTTTGGTAGATGTGGGGATTTGCCTGGCTGAGAGCGACTGGGAAGCCGGAGCGGTTCCAAGCGAGATCGGGAGAAGTGACAGCACCTGCAAGACCCTCCCCCACCAGCCATCCCGCCTTCCCCCATCTCCCCTTCTGCACTACCCACCACAGCAGCCGCCCCAGCACGGACCCCTCCTTGCTCCCTTCCCTGGTCATGGCAGGAAGTGGAGGCGGTGGCAGCTCCGGAGTGGCTCGTAGGGGTCGCCTGTCCGGCTGGAGGCCAAAAGAGGAGGAGGAGCCCGTGCCAAAAAAGGCTTTATGTTGACCATGAGTCTTGTGGTAGATGTGAATTGTGGGTTTAGTATTAAATAAGGTCCTAATGAAATTTTTAAGTATCTCTATTCATAAAATAAAGGTAGAAAGTGTAGGTATAGATGGCAGATAATGCTTGGCTAGATAGGCAATTGGTGTGAACTGCATATAAATATTGTAATATTTGAATATAAATATTAAAGTATTAAAAGTTTATTCTCATCAACAAATCCTGGTAAAATGTAGCTCTCTGTATGGGTTTTTTTTTCAGAAGAAAAATGTCCACTATGCTAACCTTCAATACCAACTCATGTTGCTTCTTTCATCTATTTGACCATTCTTTTCTCCAAGTAAGACCATACAGACTTCAACTCAAACAGTTGTTCTGAAATATACTATATGAATATATATTGTATTTCAGTACATTTGGGTATCTTCTCATCAGTAAAATCTATGAGATGTTTCTCCCTTGTTCCATGCTTATTGAATTCAGGGGCTAAAAAAATCTCTGGGACAGCTGATTCTGTTATAGAGTAATCCTAAATTGAGGACAGCTAAAGCTCACCGAATGAAAAATATCATTCCAATATTAAATATCTCCAGAACTGGTGAGATTGTGGGGAGAAAAAAAATCAACTTAAAGTTCTCTTCCATGAAGATAGAATAGATCAGCAGTTCCTAGTGTGGAATTCTCCAGAGTGTTAACTACACTGCTAGGGATTCTTGGAAACTCAAATCTGAAAGGCTTAGTTTGGAAAAGAACAGACTGAACATAATGAACAAACCTAGGTTACATTAATAATATAAGAACTGCTATTCATTAACAATGCATCAGTCTGCACCACGCCAACTATATATATGTATGTGGAGAAACTGTAGCTTAATGCTAGGACAGAAGTTTTGTACAGCAAGGACATCAACCTGGCAACCAAATGTAGGTTAGTTTGCACTATTATATTCCCCAAAGCAATAGCAATAGCACCTAGACTTATATACCACCTCATTGTGCTTTACAGCCCTTTCTAAGCGGATTATAGAGTCAACATATTGTCCCCAACAATCTGGGTCCTCATTTTACCAACCTTGGAAGGATAGAAAGCTGAGTCAACCTTGAGCCAGTGAGGATCGAATTCATGACAGTGAGCTGAATTAGCCTGCAATACTGCATTCTAATTACTGTGTCACCATGGCTCCTAAAGCTACTTATGGTTGTGAAAGTTGGTCCTTAAAAAAGTGAGGCAGGAAGGAAATTGACTCATTTGAGCTGCGGTACTGGAGAAGGCTCTTGCATACTCCTTGGATGGAAAGGTGACTAACAAGCAAGCACATAAACCCGATATATCACCGAAAGTCAGTGACACCTCACTTATTTTGAGCATGTCATGTGGGGGAATTCACTGGAGAAAGCAGTTATGCTTGGAAAAGTTAGTGGTAAAAGGAAACCAGGCAGCAAAATAACATAATGGCTGGATACCATCAAAGCTGACATCATTCAGAGCATAGAACAACTCAAAGAAATACTGCAAGATGGGAAGACCTAGAAAGACCTGGACCATATAATCACCAAAATTCAGACCCGACTGAATGGATAACATCATCACCGTCATATCAAACTTTGTATCCATAAAGTCCCAGGTTCAATCAGTTCAACTTTTAATTATAAGTTATTAGGTAACCACAAACATTAAGAACCCATTATAAACAACTAGTTTGTGGCAACGTCTGCCCGCCAATAAAGACAATAAAACATGGAAGGTGTGTTCTCAAATTCTTAACATTTTTTCCAAGCAAAAAATGATAAAGTCTGCTTGAAACTAAAGTGTTTTGCCTCTTCAGTCCTGTGTAATCTCTGTGGATTTTAGTCTTGATAAATAGACTTGTATAACACTGTCCTTAATATCTAATCTGTTTCCACGTGCTGGATGATGTTCACCAAACTGGAGCAACTATATAATGGGTTCTTCCAATAACCATATTTTCTGTCTTTCTATGCACTTAAAATAGCTAGTTTCTATACAACATAATAGTAGTTTTGGTCTGCATGACCACAGTCCAACTGGTTTTTTTTCCTACAATGCAATTAAAAAAAATAATATTTTAATGGAACAATTAATTACTTTAAATATTGTAAGTGGTCCAACCACCACTATTACTATTATTTACTATTTGAGGTCCACGTGATGGACACTGAATCACTTTCACAAAGAGTTCATGATCCATGATTACAGGGTTTTATTAAACCAAGAAAACTGGCTTGGAGATTAAGTCAACAAAAGGATAGGGCAACCAAGACACTGGATCTCTTAGGAGCAAAGAGATATAAATGGATGTGCCATTACAATAAATTTGGAAAGTGTAGCAAAGTGGGAAAAACTAGGAAAAATGGCTGCAAGGTTAGAGAATAGAAGTTGGGTTTTAGCAACAGTGACAACACAGCAGAAAATCTCAGCATATATGTCAATGTAGGGAGTTAAACATTAGTATCTCAAAATAAAGTATAGCATTGAAGAAAATTATTACATTCTGCCCTGCCCAGAGTATGGAATACTTTGGAGCAGGGTGCAGCATGGGGTATGAGTAGCAGAGTAACCCAGGCAAGGCATACATCAAGTTGCTTCAATCAGCCAGATATCTCTGAACAAGCTTCTAGATCACGGGTGTCAAATTCACTGTTTCACATGACTTGTTGCGACGTATCGTGACTTTTTTTCATTGCCAGAGCTGGGGTGGGTGTCTGCATTGTTTATAATGGGAGAAGTTTAATGTCTTGATAAAAATTGCTTGGGAAATTCATTTTCATTTTAATTCACTGGTACCCCATCCTCTTTAAAAAAAAAAAAACTTCCTTATGTCATCATCATTGCTGCTACATTAAAATTCTTTGTAATTTTATTTTATGTTGCATGCCAGACTAAATAGGAAGTGATAACCATAATGGAAGATGAAGGGTTCTTAGAAGACTTTTGTAGTAAGATTAAAGCTACAGTATGCAATTTAGATAACGGGAAAAGCTGTAGGTCATATGAAGGGAGCCTGAAGTGATGTTCCTTTCTGTGTCACACTTTTACCTGTTTCCAGAACACAGGGTGGAAAAAAGAGACAAATATTCACAAAATATTCTGATTTAATATAACACAGAAATACGTCAAAAATATTCATCTAGTAGCCACCTTGGTCATAGCATCATTCTCTGAAGAGTATATTTTATTTTGAATTTGATAATTGGCATCAGCAATCTTAGCCAATGTCAGAAAAATCTTGAACATGATATACAAGCAGCATCCCATTACTTGTTTCTTTGTTAAATTTATTTGCTGCCTATCTTGCCATGGGACTACACCAGGTGGCTTACAATAATAAAAGGGAAGAAAATGAAAGGAGTGTAAACAGAACAGAAGTAGAATAATAGAACCATAAAATAAACAATGAAAAAGGAACAAACAAGAATACATCAATATGATAATAATAAAAAAGATGGATGGGTGGAGAGCAAACCCAAAGGATGGGGAAGTGGAGAGAGAGCCATTAATCTAGCAGCCACTTCCAGGATGGAACTGCCACATTTGGTCCTCAGGCTAACTGGCAGAGCTAGGTCTTCAGGCTCTTCTGGAAGAAATCACCTCTGAGCAGGATATTTTCACAGAATGAGGTCGGATTGAGAGCAGTATAGCGGCTACCATGCATATTTAGAGAATCATCATCATCATCATCATCATCATCATCATCATCATCATCATCATCATCATCATCATCATCACCATTTTAGCCATTGTCTGTCCACTGCAGGATGAAGGGTTCTTCCACATGTTTCCTACCTATATGGTCCAGACCTTTCTTTTGCCAATTGGGCCCACAATACTTGTGGATGTTGTCAATCCATCTTGTTTTAGGTCTCTTTCATGGGCACTTTTAATCAAGTGGGATCCATGCTATGACTGCCTTGATCCACCTGCCATCAGTCCATGTTTCACAGGCACTGAGCCATGGTGGTGCAATGGTTAGAGTGCAGTACTGCAGGCTACTTCTGCTGACTGCTGGCTGCCAGCAGTTCAGTAGTTTGATTCTCGCCAACTCAAGGTTGACTCAGCCTTCCATCCTTCCAATGTTGGTAGAGCAGGGGTGTCAAACTTGCAACATCATGTGACATGTTGTAAGGTATCGTGACTTTTTTTCCATTGCCAGCAATGCGGTAGTCATGGTTTTGGCATGTCACATCTGGCCCGTGGGCTGGCAGTTTGACACCCCTGTTGGTAGAGTGAGCACCCAGATTGTTGGGGGCAAAATTCTGACTCTGTAAACCACTTAGAAAGGGCTGTAAAGCACTGTGAAGCAGTATATAAGTCTAAGTGCTATTGTTATTGCTATATGTTAGACCAAGTCGCACACACTGATTGAAAACTTTTCTCTTCAGGCAAGGGGAAGGTTGTTCTTGAAAATTACTCTTAGCTTGCCAAATATAAAAGTAAATACATTTATAAATTACTGGTCCAATACATTAGACAAAGAGATGGGATGGGATAGAAGTCACAATGAAGACTCTCTCCAGTCCTGGAATATTCTGCTTAGCATAATAATCCAGGTCCCTTAAAGTATTTGTATATTTTAGAAGAGATTAGATAAAAAATAAGTTCCCTATCTCTCTCATGGCTGGCTCTTAATACTGTGTGGTCATTCCAATTCCAAAGATATATTTGCCCTTCAAATTGTGTTGGAATTTAGCTTCCATTATCTCTTAAAATGGATGACGGAGACTTGGATTTCATCAACATCTAAACAACACGATATTGCTCATTCCGGTTGTAGTGAGTGATGTATTTGGAGGAAGTTTGGGAGGGAAAAATGGTGGTGGTGGGGACTGATTTCTGAAACACCTTCTTGGTCAAGGCAAAATTCAGTTGATTAGTAGTAAAAGTTAGGATGTATTTACTGTCACAGAAAATGACACACTGGAAAAATCTTCTACCTAACATTTTCATAATAACTGTGCTCTTTTCTTTTGTTTTCTTTGAAAGTCTTCAAAACTTTAATAATAAAACGTTATGGAACTAACACTAGGCAAAGTAACCCAATTTCAAAACAGTTTTTAAATTCCCCAATGGGTCCTTTGGGACTTGCCTATCCTAGATCTTTAGCTCCATTTCATTTTGCTAGCTAAGCTTGCTTATAATGTTAACAGCTTATACGACCTTGCAAGCACAATAAATTATTCAACAGAATAATGTGAGAATAGAGCAAGATCAAAATGCACATATTTGTCAATTGTTTCTCAACTGGAGACCTTCACTGAGGGATGCTTAAAAACAAAAGCCTTCTTCATATCTCCTTCCAAAACCTTTACATAGTACAAAAATCTCCCTAAGAACAACCTTGCCTATCTTGGCCCTTTAAGCAAATAATCAAAGTGCTTTTTATTTTTGGAATCCCTAACACATGTGGCTACCCAGTGGTCATTTAGTGATAATGAAACACATGGCAGAACAGAAACATTTTACATTCAGAGTGGCATCTTGCTCAGCATCATGTCATGAGTGTTCCTTATTGTAAAACTCATATGCTCATTTTAACCTTGCTGTTATTGTTTTGTTATATAAATTATTCAGCTGGCAATGTCACGTAGTTTCAATTTTATTTCAGCAAATAAAAAGAAGATGGGAAAAATAACATCTTCTAAAAGTTTTCAAATGTCAAGCAAACATTGCATTCCTTTTCAAAAGTTCCATGAGAAGAAAATTGATAAAATATCTGTATACCAAAATTACAGGTAATCCTCAACCATTCATTTAGCAACTGCTCGAAGCTACAACAGCACTGAAAAAAGTGTCTTATGACCATTTTTCACACTTATGACCTTTGTAGCATGACCTTTGTAGCATGATAAAAACCTGAACACTTGGCAACTAATTCATATTTATGACGGTTGCAGTGTCCTGGAGTCATTTGATCAGCGTTTGCGATCTGTGGCAAGCAAAGTCAAAGGGGAAGCCAGATTCACTTAACAACTGTGCAACTAACTCAACAGCTGCAGTATTTCACTTAACTGTGGCATGAAAGGTCATAAAATGGGGCAAAATTCACTTGACAATTGTCTTGCTTAGCAACAGAAATTTTCGGATCAGTTGTGGTTATAAGTCAAGGACTACCTGTATTTATTTTGGAGTAAATTGGTAACAAAATCTACATGAGAGTAAATACTGTTCAAGCTGGAAATGAACATAAATTCAGTGGCATTCACACTTCAGCATATCATGTTCCTGCTGATCACAAGAGGGCAGTGGGGGGGGGGGTAAAAAGTTAAAGATTTAATTTGTGTCCCCTCTTTATCACTCTTTGTCTAAGAGTTTGCTCATCTCAGTTCATTTCGTCCTACCTTGGTTCCCAGGCACATATGCACAAGACACAGACTGTGACTCTTCTTCTGGTAGGATGCTGTTAAATAGGTAGGTGCTACACTATGCTTTGCATCTATACTACAATATGTTTCCCAGAAATAAAGATCTTTATTCAAACTGTTTCACTAATCTTTACTCAGATAAGATTCCCCCTCTCAGAAATGCTCACAAGCACTCATACAGATTGCTTCAACTGCCAACAATCTATGTGTATATGGGGATGGGGGGAGCATGAAGCAAGAGAGATAAAAAAAATACATATTTTTCAGCTGCTTAAAAAAAGTTTCCAAACTGTATTTTTGTCCTGATTTAATGCAGGTATTAAAGTTCTAGTTTCAGATTTCACCTTATGGAAATCAACGAACACATTACATATAAAAGGTCGTATACTTTAGTCTTGCTCCCACACTTTGCAAAGAGTTTGATGCCAGCTGATCTTGGGTATAAGGCAGTGGTGGCGAACCTAGGGCACGGGTGCCAGAGGCGGCACTCAGAGCCCTCTCTCTGGGCACACGTGCCGTCGCCCCAGTCCTAGGCCTTCAGCTGGGTTTTATAAAACCTTTTCACTTTAGGCCTCCGCCGCCATGTGCAAAAAAAAAAAAAAGGTTCAATCAATCAGTCAATTTCAACTTCTTGCGGGAGAAAAAAAAGATCTTGCAAAGTTGGAATTGATTGATTGAACTTTTTAGTCCCACCCAGTCTGACGTTATCACCGCAGCCATGCCCAGCCAATGGGCCACACCCACCCAATGGGCCACACCCACTCGGCACCCGACGATGCATAAGTGGGTTTTGGGTTGCAGTTTGGGCACTCGGTCTCTAAAAGGTTCGCCATCACTGGTATAAGGTGTTAGTGGATTTTCCAAAGTTTTTGTGTTCTTGCCCCCTCTTCTTGGAGAAGAAAGAGAAAGGAGAAGAAAAATACACTAGCTGTTTGTTTCCCAACTGATTTATCTGTATAACAAATGGTGGCATGCACTGTTAGAGAAGTTTTTAAATGATCACCTTGGTATTGAAATTATGACTCATAATTTCGGTAATTTATGTCAAAAAGCAAACACAAGCAAAGCAAAAAGCCATTTCGCCTGTTTAAAATGTGTGGATTAGATTTGTTGCTTATTTGTAATCAGAGTCTCTTGCATGGCATCTTGGAGTCATTCTTTATTTTCTTATCATTAATGGCCTAGTTATAACAAGGAAAACCACGGTTTGTTAAACAGACACGGTTTAATTGCTAAACAATTCCTGTTCTATATGAACTTCAAAAAGAAAAGAATAAAACTAAAACTGATAAAGAATATGTCAAGAGAGAAAGAGAGAGAGAATGACTGTCATATATGGATTTTGGATTTTCTCTCTCTAAAGCTCAACATTAAGAAAACCTAAACAAATTCACAGTGTTTATTGCTTCCCTTATAATTGCTATTATTTGAGTACTTGATTTTTTTTTTAAAAAAAAAGGGGGGGGGCGTTCCAGTTAAGACATAGTCTTTGTGTCTCTTTTACTTACCAAGATAGTATTAACTTTTCCTATCTCAATTTGGGCCATACAGTTAGGGTTTTTTTTTCTACATTCATTTCTCTTCTCATAACAATACTGTGGGGGAAATCAACCCAAGTCTATGAACACACCAAGATGTATGACTATAAAGTATACAAAAAGTAAAACTAAAGCGGACAAAAAGCAATTAACTCAAGAAAATGATTAAAAGATAGTATCTAGTTACATATTATGGCTCTGGAACTAATATTTAATATATATTTTCTAGAGTTTTCTGAGACAGAGTAGACTCATAGAAAATTAGATCACTTCAACATTAACAAGGAGAGCAGCTGACGTACTATCAGTTATCAAAGAAAGTGAGCCAAACCACAGATTACAGGCCAAGCAATACACCAGCAATATATGACAAAGAATTTTGCTTGTACATATTCTAAAAATGTTTATTCTTTCCAAGGACAAATAAATCAATCCCTGCAGAACTTGAGGTAAAATATAAACAGAATTTCTTTTATTTCCCTTTTGTACGAAAGTTTCCTGCAAAAGGTTCATAAATAAACCTAGAAACTCATGAGTTAAACCAAACATATAATTCTTATGCAGACAAAATCACAAAGGGGCATGTACTTGGTGATACATATAACCAATGTATATGCACTGTTCATAATAAATATTGAGGCTATAAAATATACTTATTAATTTTTTCCATACTATCTGTGATTGAGTGCCTCTAATCTCCACTAACCTGTTCCCCGTCTAATGAAAACCACACCCAATGATAATATCCCTACTATGATAGGTCTCATAGTCTAGAAGCCAAGTGGGCTATATGACCCAGACTGAGTAATTGATAGAAGAATACAAGAATAGAAGAATGCTTTGTTTGGCCAAGTGTGATTAGACACACAAGGAATTTGTCTCCGGTGCAGAAGTTCTAATGTACATGCAAACAGATTAGTAATCATCATCATCATCATCATCATCATCATCATCATCATTCCAATAAGAGGAGAAGTAAAGGAGTTAATAATAAAGATAAATGATAATGCTATAGTCATACTACATGTGTAAATATACGTAGACATTAGATACCACTATGAGAATTAGGTGATCAGCAGAAGGATGGTGCAAGGGGAAAAAACTGCCCCTGTGTCTAGTTGATTTGCATGCAATGCCTTCTAGCACCATCCCAAGGGGAGGAGTTTATGCCCAGGATGCAAGGGATATGTACCTTCCCAGCCCTCTGTCCTACCCATGCAATATACAGGTCTTTTATGGAAGGCAGGCTGGTTGCAATTGTTCTTTCTGCAGTCTATTGGAGTCTGTACCTGTCCTGTTTGGTTGTTGTAGCAAACCAGATAGTCATAGAAGTACAAATTACAGACTCAATAATTCCTCCTAGGGCAGTCTGAATTTGCTGTGTTGATGCAGGAACAACATTTTTCATTGTGCCTTTTTATCAAGTCAAACCAAACAGGATGTTGTCTTCAAATCAAAGCTGATTTGAAAAGCAGGAAGAAATATCAATAGTAATTGCTGTTGCAATAATTGCAATAATGCTACTTTTTCTAACCTCATCCATTCTCCAAATACATTAGGTAGCTTACAAGAGAGTTAAAAACATAAAAATAGGTGAAAAATCAGAACTGTAAAAGGAACTGCACAAACTCAATAGATACTAGTGGTAATCTTCAGTTAACAACCATTTGCATAGCAACTTTTTGAAGTTACAACTAAGTTAACAGTACTAAAGAGAACTAAATTAAGAGACTAATATCATCAACAGAATTGGGTATGTCTAGTTTAATGAAGAGAAGGATTAGGGGTGACATGATAGCAGTGTTCCAATATCTCAGGGGTTGCCACAAAGAAGAGGGAGTCAGGCTATTCTCCAAAGCACCTAAAGGCAGGACAAGAAGCAATGGATAAAAACTAATCAAAGAGAGAAGCAACCTAAACTGAGGAGAAATTTCCTGACAGTTAGAACAATTAATCAGTGGAACAACCTGCCTCCAGAAGCTATGAATGCTCCAACACTGGAAGTTTTTAAGAAGAGACTGGACAGCCATTTGTCTGAAATGGTATAGGGTTTCCTGCCTGAGCAGGGGGTTGGACCTGAAGACCTCCAATTTCCCTTCCAACTTATTATTATTATTATTATTATTATTATTATTATTATTATTATTATTGTTGTTGTTGTTGTTGTTGTTGCTGCTGCTGTTGTTGCTGTTGTTGCTGTTGTTGTTGTTGTTATCTTCAAAGTTGTGGACATCATAGTGTCCACCTGGTCATATGACACAATTCAGGCAGTTGGCTCACAATTATGATGGTCAAAAGATCCCACATCAGCATTTGCAACCTTCACTGGTTTCCGACAAGAAAGCTCAATGGGAAGTTGGCAAGAGTTTGCAGTTGGCAATCCTGCAGTGTTGTGTCTAATGACCGTATGGGATTTGCTTAATGACTGCAACTGGAACTGCTGTCATATGTCAGCATGATCATATGACATCCTTTGTGTGATACAGTGACACTCCCACAGATAATGAAGCCCTGTATCAGATGGGCTTTATTATGACCAGTAACACTTTGAATTGCCCCTCGGATTCCACTGGTAACCATTACAGCTCATGAAATAAGTATGTCTTATGGAACTAGCAAAGTATAGCCATAACCAGTTACCCTGCTGCATACTGGGCCAATTGTGTGTTCTGAATGTTGAAGGGCACACCATTTATTAGGTATGAATAAGGAATGGGTGACCACCCAATCCAGGAAAGGACACAGTATGCAAGATGAATTGGCACATGACATTGTGCTGCATGACCATGTTGCTTAGCAATAGAGTTCCTTGTCCCGATTATTGTTATTGTTATTAAACAAGGACTACCTGTATATTAAATGAATGCCATCAGTTCTTTGAGCAAGAGCTATAAGTGCAGGAGAAATGCCAAATTACACATCAGCAAATTTTATGGTTTTACATATGTGAACTAGCCACTATGATTTAAACAACTTGCTTCATAACCAATCAAGCAATTATTTGGGGGTTAGTTTGCAAGCATAGCAAAGAAGGCTCAAGGAAATGTTTCAGCAAAAAGTAAGCTTCTTCAATGCTGATATATTTGCTTCAGTATGTAGAGCTGCTGGAAACTATATGAATTCTGTTATATAATTTACATTTGCCCCTCATTATATATAACTCTGGGTTTTCAGACCAATGCTTACTGGAAAATATCTAAAAAGGTTTTTCTAAAAACTACATGATAGCATATTCTATCTTTCTTCTCTGCTTGTGAAATTCTTTTAAGTGAACATCATATAAAAGCAGTCGTGAATGACAGACTTGACATGTTATTGACAAGCACTCAGGAATGGAAGATTTAATTTAATCACCAAGAAGACCATAACTTCAGATTCACTTAAATATGACAGATGTATGACATCAATGACCTATTGATTTTTTGAGTTGGTTATTTTTTCCCAACTGCAAATTGGAGTTGTTTTCATAATTTTACCTAGGCTAACATTCCTGAAACTGTAACTTAGCTGTGCACTTCATTAAATAATGGTATATGATCATTTCACACATGACAATAGCATAGTACTAAAATTATTTTATTTTCCAGCATTGTATATTGATCTTTTCTTAAAGTTATTGATTTATTCCATTAACAACATTGGGATTTACCTTCTGGCATCCATGTCTGGACAGTTGTTGTGATGAGAGTAGAAATCTTTAGCAGTGGGAATCTCTTCTTTGGAAATCAGAATCTAATTTTCTTTTTCTCTGTTCTTAATGCCTGACCACTCATCCCACCACTGCACAACCAACATGAGGATAAAATGTTATACATCAAAAAATCTTGGAAACAGCCAACAGACTCTTATAGCCAAATGGCATCACCATAACACACAAGCCAATAAAAGCCCTCCAAAACATCTTAAATAAGCCAAAAGACCCAGTAGCTTCAGAAGAAAAATAAAAGTGAAGGATATATAGTGAAGAACTTCAACAGGCACTGTGTATGGCAGCCAGCCAGAAGATGACCAGAGTACATGAGCACCAATTAGCAATCAGAAGACACAATGAAAACTGCTTAATCTCAGAACATATGGACAGACTCAACCGCAATTTAAACTGAGAAACTTTGAATATCCTGACCAAGCTAAAGCCAGAAGTCTAGGGAATTCCTTAAAGCTTGGCATTCAGACAAATCAGCCACCAATAGAAATAAATGTAGACATAGAAATAAACCATATTTGCATACCATTCAAAAGCAATAATAAGAAAGCTAAGAAGGAAATATTACCAGAATACTGTATGTCTTCTTCAGTAACCAACAACTAGATAAGCAGGGATTAACCCCAGACAAACAATCAAACAGAAAACAATGACATAATCAAGGAACTATCAGAGAGAAAAACAAAAACTCCATCAATATTGTTAGGGGAAGCTACTATATATAACCAAGGAGCAAACCCTAGACTCATTAGCATTGAAGGTGTTATCTAATGATATAATGAAATGTCTGCAAGCTAAAATCATATGGAGCAGCAAGGACTCCACAGTTCAATATTCTCTCCTATATTTTTTATGTAGAAGATTCTGTTTTCTAAATAGTATTATTTGTGTCATTTGCAGTTCCACACTCATGTTCAGATTCTGCTAAAATGTTTTTATTTTATAGGTTCATTAAAGATTCTCAAAAGTAACTTTCCCATTTATCTGAAATAGCACTGAGAAGCACAATAATACCACGTTTTCCCGAAAATAAGCCCTAGCTTGATTTTTATGTCTGTACATAATATAAGCCATACCACCAAAATAAGCCCTAGTTAAGATCCTGTTCAGCTGGCCACCCTCCCATTCCATCTTGTTGTTCACTGTGCCTCCACCATGAGGTGAGGCAAGGCAGATGGGGGAGGGGGTAGAGCTGCCCCACCCGTCCCACGCCCACTTATCTCAGTGGCTCCGCAGCCAGGCTTCCCACGCCCTGACACCTACCTTGCCTCACGGTGGTGGCATCAACAGCCCCATCCAGCAGGAGCCTGTGTGGCCACCAGTGGCCCACTTCTATGGCCACTCACTGCCACTCACGTGCATCACTCACTGCCACTCACGTGCATCACCTTCCTCCAGGAAAGGCCTCTGCAGCTCAGAACGGAGCCCCAGGTTGAATCGTGTGTCAACCCCAGCCTCTGTTTCGCTGGCAGAGGCCTTTCCTTAAGGCCTCTGCTGGTAAAATGGAGGCTGGGGACAACACACACATCAAGCCAGGGCTCTGTTCTCTGCAACAGAGGCTTTTTGCAAATATGGCAAAAGGCTTTGCAAACAGAGGGAAGGCTTCAATGTTTCAGCTCTTGCCTCCATTTGCAAAGCCTTTTGTCACAAATCTCATCTAGGCCTCCATTTGCAGAGAACAGAGGCCTAAAGTACCGTGAGATCATGTGAGATCAGTAGCAAGTGGCTGCAAAAGAAGTGAGCCGACAGCAGCCATGCGGGCTACTGCTGGATGGGACGAGTGGAAAAAATAAGACATCCCCCCCAAAATAAGACTTAATGCCTCTTTTGGAAGCAAAAAAAATAATATAAGACCGGGTCTTTGGTATATTGTTCCTTGAATTGGACATATAATATGATAGTTCTATTGTATCAGGTTAGCTTATCCTCAAATTATTTTAAAAAATCTTTCTGGCATGAATCTTGACACCTAACATGGAAGTGTCTATTTCAGTGACAGCATAGATTTATAGTTATTCACACTTTAGATTACTCGGAATTGTGCCTTTCATTATATCTCCTTCTTGCTACTTCTCTATTTCACTGTCTTGAAAATGTGTATTCGAAATACTGTAGCTCCAGTCCCTGTTTCTAGTAAAATCAAAAGACTGTAGCTATACTATTCATTCTGATTATATTTTTTCAACACTCATTATTCAAGCATTGCCTATAACAGTATAAACGTACCCATTCTATGAAAACATTTTCAAATATAATCATGATGACTTCATTCGGTTTGTATTTTTAAATAAATCGATCTTTCTCAAACTCATACATGGACTAAAAGAAAAACTGTATTTTAGATTTCAGAATTTCTTAAATTTTGTGGTAAGGTCCTCACCTGAAAAACTATCAACATATCTACAGAAATGTATATTAAAATAAATTCTAAAATGGGTATTATTGCAGCAGTGCATCCAATTGGAGACTAGATCTTCTCTTCAGAAGTAGCTAAAACTCATTTTGTGTTGGTATGGGAATAGTTCTCTAAATTATTTCTGATTCTGAGGTATTTTGTGGCAAATTCCATTATTTCAGATAGTCTGTAGGTGACAGTCAAGAGATCTTTTAGCGGTGGGATCAATCAGGCCCTCTTTGGTGGTAGGCTGCTGGTGCAGTCATTTTATGTCACCCATAAGGAAAAGCACCATAAGCACTTTATCTGAACCATAAGGAAAAGCTCTTAGAGACTGAGTATGGGTAGGCAGGAATATCTCAGTCAGCTGCACTTGGAAAGGATGAATGCAAATCCTTTGGAAGTTATCCACAATACACCATTTTTATGACATGTGATTTGCTTTCCCTACCCATCATAGTCTATTAGATTTTCTGTAATTTTCATGTATTTTGGTGAACTTTTAAAGTCCCTATACGGACTGTGTGAATTTTCACACCTGCAGTTTTCTTGGCAAGGTTTTGGAGGTGGTTTGCCATTGCCTTCTTCCAGAAGCTGAGACTGAATGTCTGGTTCAAGGTCACTTCATGCCAAGGTGGGACTAGAACTCATGGTTTCCTGGTTTCTAGCCTGCTGTCTCAATCACAGCACCAAACTTGATGTTTTCTCTCTCCCCCCTTAAAACCTGGAGGTATTTCTTGTAAAAAGTGTACGAGTGAGAAGACCATTCCTTACAGAAAGAAAGCTGACAACCCAACCCTGGAAATAAGGCCAACTTTCCCTCACTAGCCCTCACTCCATCTCCAGTTCTGTGTGCTTTCCTTTAATTCACCCCTCGCTTTTCATAAATGTGATGAATGGATGGAAAATAAGCTGTTTATTACAGTTCTAGTTGCAACATAGTTTCAAATCCTGGAGAACCATATAGGTTTATGATGCCTTATGTGGGCTATTAAGAAAGAAAAGAGTGTAGGAGGTTTTTGGGAGGGATAACTCAGCAAATATAGTTCCTATTGTTCCCAGTATTCCTGATGCTATCATAAACATGCAAGTGTTGCAGTTTATTTCTGGGCATTGCCCACATTTCTTCATACTATCATCTTGGGAAACGGCTGCATTTTAAGATTAGTCTAGAAAATCAGTTAATTGTTTTGCCAATGGTAAGTCATAAACCTGGACTCTGCCCCAGGTACCAATTTTCCTCTGATCAATTCTACATCACTCATACTCCCAATGACTTTCCAAAGTATATCTTATAAACCTTTGAAAGGCTATTGTGCCCAAATCCCACCAATTTTATTTACACTTTATTTATAACATTTACAGATGTAACTGCACACTAGCTAAGGCTCATGCAGCCCTGGGTCAGGGGCACAATCATGAAACATGAAGATGCAGCCAGCCTAGGGCTGGAAAGCATCAGTTTGAACTCAAAGCAGTCACACATTCATTTTGAGTTAAAAGAAGCATTCTTGATCAACTGCCATGTGAACATGTTAGCATAGAGATAATGTTTTTCTCTGGCAGCCTTGCCTGCATGGAAACAGGAATGTAGCATGGGTCTTCAGAATAAGGCTTTTCTAAGGACATCACTATTTTTGTTGCTTTCCCCCACCCCTTTTATCCCCTTCCCCATACCCAAGCTGAATTTCTTTTTTTTTTTTTTTAATAAAATTTTTATTGATTTTTAATTAAACAACAAATATCAGTATGATGCATTTACATACACAAGTAAAAAAAAGATAATCCAACTCAGTACATTTTTGGAAACGCTCGGCAGTCCCCGCCTTGCCTCCTCCCTCATCCACTTTCCTGTCCTTCCTCCCTCTAAACCCACAACCTCTCCTCCTTTCTCCTTTCCACCTAACTACATCCCTTCTCCCTTCTTAGCCACCTCATTGAGTGCAGTTTGGGGTACCAGCCGAGCATCTCCTCTTTTCAATATAATTATTATTTACCTATAACATATAAATACATCAAGCTGAATTTCAAAGAGCAGTCGCACAACATGCAACCTCAAGCTTGGGCTGCCCGACTTTCAAAAGTCATCTCTCAGTTCTCCACCCAGTTCCCAGTCCAATCAAATCGAAAGACCAAGGAAGCTTTCAAACAAAAGGTCATTGATGTGGCTGCCCAAGATGATATTGCAGCACTTAAATACGTTAAGTCTTTGAAGTGGCTGGCTCAGCAGAAATCTTCTTCCCAATTAGAAAAAATATTTAACAACTAACCACGCCTCAATATCTCAACATCTTCTCGAGCTCATTTCAAACAACTGGATTCCATGGTAAGATGGTTTCATGGAGTTCCATTTGGAGAAAGACTATATATTTGTGAAGCAGCAACCACTGAAGACCGTCTTTTTTTTTTTTCACTACAAACTGTACTCTGCAGAAAGGGCTGCTTATTTAGATTCTTATTTAAAAACTAAAAAAAATATTGGGATACATTTTTCTTTGCAGGAATGAAACTGCATGTCACTACTAAGTCTGCACTCTTTATTTCAAAGGTCATTTTGAAGTGGACAGAATTTTTTTAGATCAGATAGGGGTGATGACTTACTATAAACAGGTATTGTTTTCTTTGTATCTATTTCAATTTTCCATCAGTTTTATATGTTTGGTATGGTCAAATGACTTAATCAATAAAGTTTCTATTCTATTCAGAAGAGTATGGAGAAGAAAACTTCAGAAAGGTTTAATGGAGATCCATCTCTCTCCTGCCATTTACCCCTGGTTACAATATTCTGACCCTCCTTGGCCCACCTTAGACAGTTTTTCCCCCCTTATTTTTAAAGAGGTAGCTAACCTGCTTCTGCCAGGGGAAAGACAATATGTTAAAAATTCTCTAAAAAAATATTCCTGATATAACAGGGGCAGCTTCTCCTTGCACGGATCATCTGCCATTCCTTTATCCACTAAGTCATTTCCCTGGAGGTAGCAGCAGACAGAGACAGCCATGTTGTGCAAATGCAGCCAGCAAGATATGAAATTTGGTTTCATTAGTCCAGATGGTGTAGGCACAACAAACTGTCGCACACAGCTAGAGCTGCATAATATATTCATTAAATTGTATGTAGTGGATAGCAGTGCAATTTTTTCCCCAGGAAAAAAAAGGGCAAGGCACATTTTCATTAATAATTTAGAAAATAGGATCACCCGGTATGGTTGTACGTCCCAGTTTTGAAAGTGGTGTAGATCTGATTCACCCTTGGGAGCTACATTTGAAATCCTGGTTGCTTGCAAAGTTACACCTGTCGCCTCCAATCTAATCACAATGTTCATGTAGTGGGAAATCTTCTTATGCCATTTCTTACATTCCAATCACAATCACTTTCTAGTGTGATTCAAAATGTACAGTAAATTAGTCATGCCGAGACATGCATATAAAAAATACCTTTATTTAGAATTCTACCAACCAAGGGCCAAAGACAACACACTTGCCATCTCTTTCTCTCCCTTCCTCCTCCCCGAAGTATTTGTATTGTGTAGCTGGATGCTGTGTGTTTATTTTCTTTTTCTTTGTCCTTTCTGATTTTGTAGGCATTGATTCCCTCCACACACACACCACACACACACTTCCTCTTGCAGAGTGTCAGCCTTGAAAACAGAACATTTTCTGCCTTGTTTTGTAAGAGCATTATCAGGTATGTCAGCAGTGGCATTCATGAAGCTTGGAAAGCTGGGCTGATTAAAAGACTGAAGCTCCTTTTCTAGCAAAGTCGAAGCCTACCATTTGTATTCTCCCTGGATCAACCTTCATTGCCTTCTCCCATTGTTTACTTTGCAGGAGTGTATAGTTAGAAAATATTACATCTGCAATAATAGACTTACACACACATACACACACACACAAAAAAAAAAACACCCACTCACATAAACACAAAATGCCAGTGATTTCATTCCTCTTCCTCCATCTATCTCCTTTTCCTCTTCTAGTGTAACATCTGAACACATGATAAGAATTTTATCAACTGCAAATGTACATCCACCTTGCATGTCCACCAAATAAGAAATGTGAAAACCATTTGCATCAAATGTTTTCAAGGTCCAGGCTTTTTCAGAGATTACCATTTTGATCGGGTGGGCTACAGTGGTCCTTCCTTAGATTGGAAAGTAGAAAGGCATATGGATAAAGCAGGTTTAAGAGAAAGAATGGGGAGAAGGGCTGCAGAATTTCATTTATGGTAATGGGAATAATAAGAAAAAGACATGCAAAGAAGGAGTTACTTAGTTTCTGGATCAATTACAAGGGGAAAGAGAAAAAAAATATTGTCTGCTAGCTTGCATGCAATGAAAGTTTTTTTTCATTAAACAATAAATAAAACCAGCAAAACCACAGTAATACATAAAAATAAAATAAAATTCTTAACATCATACTCCCATTGTTTGTTTGTTTTCAGTTAAAACACTTTTTTTCACTCTTCTTCTAAATAATAATAATTGGAAGCCAATCTGACATAAGGGCAGGGTGTTCCAAAGTAATTATATTGATTTTCTCCGTAGGTTGTCACCTGGAGTTTTCCTCCCAGCCTTAATGGTGTAAATGGGCATATTTTTATCTAGCATAGACAATTATGAAGACAAGAAGGTGCCATCAGCCCTTCAAGGAGGCCAGGCTATGAAGACTAAACTAATGTAGGCCAATATTAATTTTATTATAATATTATGATAACAGAATCTTTGAAGTCTGAATGAGCTTCCTTTTGTTTTACAGAAGAGCGGTCTTGCTGAGATGTTTTCTTGAGTTACAGACTCAGGTTATTTTTATCTGATCATTGTTTTTGTAGCAGTCCCTCAAGGTTATTTCTTCTGCTAATTATATGTCATATAAGGCATTATAGGTTAAGAGCCATTACTCTTCATTATTACTTGGTGATAATCTGAGTCTCCATTATTCTCTCCCAGAAGTGTCCCCCAAAACTCAATTTCAAATTCTGAATTCAACAATCCTACCATAACATCTATCCCATCAGTGAAGGCTACCATGTGTAGTAGGATGCTTCTGCAAGTCTAGTTGTCAGAGAAACTTACACAAGCAGCCTTGTCATTCTTTTTCTCTAGCTTTACAAGAATGTAAAGTAGGAAATGAGAGAATGAATGGGAGAGAAATGAAATGTTAGTTTATATCACCAATGAAGTCGAACATAGAGTTATTTAACTCTAAAACTCTAAAAACCAGCCAGCAATTCACAGCCCTTTCCTTTATGTATATCACCACATATGTCAACAATTAGCAGTGGCTAAAATCTCATGGGTTCACCATATATTCATGGAATTTTTGGTTTCTCTCTCTTTCTGTCTGATAGTTGAAGGCAAATATACCGATTTCATTCAGTCAGTTAGATGGGTCCATTGCAGGAGAGGTCCCTGCCACCTTCACCACACAGCCCATCCAGCTCACTATAGGGAACTACGTAGAGACTTTAATGTTCATGATGACCCTGGAATGGAATGCCCACTTATACTAGGCAGGGCTTGGCTAACGAAATGGAACCTGAGAGTATATTGGAGGACTGGAGAATTAAGGTTCCTGGAGGGGGAACTTCGTCGAAAAGGGAGCAGCTCAGAGAAAAGGGGTGACAAAAGGCCTTTGGCAGCAGTGAACAATGAGAACTTGGAAGGCATACCAGAAGACTATCGGGACTCAGCTGAAGTGTTCAGCGAAGAGAGGTCTGATGAATTACCCCTCCTCCCACTGGCCCACAGACTGTGCTATTGAAATATTGCCAGGTGCAAAAACTACCTAAACCAAAACTGTATTCCATGACCCCTCGGGAGCTGGAGGAATAAAATTCATAGAAAAGAATTTGGTGAGGGGTTTATCCAACCAGTGAAACCAAAAATGGAAGCCCCTGTGCTATTTTGTGAAAAGAAAGATGGGTTGCTTCGTCTCTGTGTAAATTATAGATTTTTCAATGCAGTGAGTGAGAGCAACCTCTACCCGTTCCCTTTGATGAAGGACACGTTGGCACATTTCACCAAAGGAAAGATCTTCTCAAACCTGGACTTGAGGGAGGCTTATTACCAAGTCAGAATTAAGGAGGGAGATGAGTGGAAAACAGCATTCAATTGCCCCTTAGGCTGTTTTCAATTTAGAGATCCTGCCTAATGTAAGGACCCGCTTCAAAATCTCCTCCCAAAAAAGCAGGACTCTTGGAACGATTTCATCCCAAAAGGATCTATTATTAGAAGAAGTTGACAGCAGATATAGAAGGCAAGATCTGAGGGGTCCCCATGCGAATCAATAGGTTAAAAGAATAAGAAGCAAACCCCACCCCCATAGTCCATCCGGTCAGTTCAAATGGGCCAATCCCTAGGTGTTGAATCTGTTGTGGGAATGGGGCTGATAAGGTGCCATTCCTAAGGCTGTGAAGCTGTTGTTACATCTTTGTTCCTAGTCTTCCGCAGTGAGAGATAGGCCAGATGTCTGGAGGCACATTCCTTTCTCACCCCCAGGTTGGCATCAAGGGGGAACAGTTCAAAGAGCAAGCAGATAGAGGAAGCAGAGAGGATACATTGTAGCAGCTGAGTGAACTGAAGAAAATACATTGTAGTTCCCATAGTTTCCCCCCTCTCCCCAGGGGAATGACAGAACCCACAGGAAAGAAAAAAGAAAAGAGTCCACAGAAGAGAAGCCCCCCTCCCAATATGTGGGTTCTGACACATATATATAGTTGTTTAGCTTGGTGGGTACTATAGTGGGTTTATCATTTTTAGATATGCTTGTCAACAGATCAGAAGATGGAAGCCTAAAAATCAGTTTATCGCAAGGCCACAAACATTCCACATATTCTGAATTTCAACAGTAATCATCCAGTTTTGCACAAAAAGAGTTGCATTAGAACATTATATGGCAGGGTAAGAACACACTGCAGTCCCCAGCAAGGTAAGCAACTGGAGAGCAGGTACCTACATAAACAATTCAGGCAGAATGGGCATCCACAACCATTTATTACACGATGTCTACACAACATTGGGAGAGAAAGGAAGAAACAAGGTACAAGACCGACTACATGGCACACTTTGCCATACATCAAAAATATTTCAGAAGAAGTAGAAAGCAGCTCCAGAGAACTTCAAGTGGGCATTGCACGCCACCCAGAGGCTACCATTCCATACAAAGACAAATTATGCTTTGTAAAGATCATTTGGAGGTGGGAGTTACTATGAATTGTCCCTGGGACTATGTAGGACAAGATTGCATAGTCCCACCAGATTGCAAGAACACCAGCAAGCAGTCAGACAAGGAGACCTGAACTCATTGGTAGCCTCACATTGCAATGAATAAGGACATACATTCAATTTTGCAGCTACTAAGATTGTTGGACAAGCAGGCACAAAAATAGCCAGGGAAGTGATTGAAGCCTGGGAAACAGGCTCCTTGTCAGTCAACAGGAGTGCTGAGTTATCACCAGCCTATCAAGTACTTAGGAGGTGAAGGCTTGGGAGCACAAGACAACAACAACCAATGACTTAATAGCCAGCCATCAACACCCCAATCAACAACTAAAAGCTACATACAACCAGGCACCATATAAACACCACAAACAGAATAGCCCCAAGTGCACACACTCTGCTAGATAAAAGTTTCCTGAGGATAGGCTCCAGCATGAGTCAGAAAGCTCAGAAGATTAAACCCCTGATCCTGATGACTGACCCACTTCTGCTATCCTTTTAGACTACCAGTAGAATCTAGTAGTGCTTGAAATCCAGTTAGAGATCTGGTTGCTGGAAATAAATGATTTCCTGTAGATTCTTGCTACAGGAATGTTGCCTTGTGGTAGCCTTTTCCTGTTTCCAGAATCAGGAGGTGGTTCTAGCATCTAGCAGAACATGGATAACGTTTCTTATGCTGGGAGAGTTTTGGACTTACTTGGTATTATTTAGAGAGAGATTTAGGAGTAACTCATTGAACAATCTTTCTAGTCAATGTTTGTACTTGAAACAAAGTCCAAGTGTGTTGAGAAAATTGAAAGCAGTTTAAGCAAGTCTCAGCAAATGTGTGATTTTTAAAAAAATGTTCTCAGTTTAGTTAACTGCAGCAGGAACATGTTAGTTTTACATATGCTAAATGAAGCATGCTGTTAATGCGTTAGTATAAATACAGCACATAAAAATAACACCAACATCAATAGCAAGCTGTTAGACAGCTACTTAATTAAAAATAAAATATAAAATGGCTACAGAGAAAATTAGCAATATTGATCCATCGTAGCCAGATTCACCGTGGCTATCCCAATTCATATTATTGAGGCTGGGATGTACAGTTTTGAATTCTGTATCTTATGAATATTCTGCATTCTATTCAACAAAAGCCCCATCACCTGAAATGGCTCCACATATGCAAGAATTTCATTTGATTCCAGATCATTAATGCCTTAGTAAACATAATGGCTCTATTTTGAATTCATGACCTTGAGATTTTTGGAGTCCTTTCAAGAAACCATCACTTTGATTTGGTAAAGTCAATAGCTCCAATGGTACTTAGAATGGTGCTGGCAGGTCTAGAGTCCCTCCTATTTATTTATTTATAAAATTTATTTTCTGCCCATCTCATATCCAATGATTCTGGGCAGCTTCTTGACAAAGC
>NW_015387709.1:61632-65962 GCF_001527695.2 Protobothrops mucrosquamatus
AAGATTAAAAAATAAATTCCTCATTTTACAAGAGCACATAAAATTGGAAATGAAATCAGAGAAGCATGAAACAAAGCAGACATGAAATAGTGCCAAATTGGGGGCTTTAAGAGTAAATGAATTTTCAATGAACTGGATTGGGCTACTTTAACCTTGGATTATTATATGAGTTCGTAAGAAGAAATGGAATGTCAATATTACTCAAAAGGAGCATTCCAAAGTACGGTAATATTTTGGATATAATCCAATAAACAGCAAGTTGAATATCCAGAGAACATCAATGGTATACAGTATAGCAACATACTATACATCTATTACAATGTCAACAGTGAAAGACTTTGAAAAATTCTATGACAGAGAGATGTTCAATTCAATATTATTTAATATTATTTAATATTATTAAATAATATTAATGGATGATTGGAAAGCAAATGTTGAAGAAATGGAGAAAGTTGGAATGACAGGAAATTTGGCTTAGGTGAACATATAATGGATGTGGGATTAACAGAATTGTTAATCCCAGACCTGCTTTAAGGAGTATTAATGCAGAGTCTTGTCATGGACTTTGCTGGATGAATATCATCTAAATCCAAGAAGTTTCCTAATAGAAACAGAAGATATAGGAGGGCAATCTAGTCAGCAAGGCCACTTCTAGATGCAAACTATAGAACACATTTTTCTATGAGTGTATTTGTATGGCTGCCCAAAATTGTTTTAAAACAGGCAGCCATACAAATATTTTTAAATAAATAAATTTATGCTGTCAAACATATGGGTAAAACATTAAAAGTTATAACCTTACATGAACCAATAAGATTCCTGGAGGTCAAAACATAAGATTAATACAAGGAATAGATTCAGTCCACCTAACTTATGTAAAAGAGAATCTAGGGAACTAAAAGAAGAGAGAAGAAATATAGCAAAACTGGAGCAGAAAATCATATTCCCAAAATTTTAAAAGGAAAGATCTAGGTGGTTTTCAGAACAAGCCATATAATCAAATTAAAAGGGAAGATGAAAGGCTTTGGCAACAAAAAAATATGACTGACTTTGAATAACTTTGAACATCCAACTTTAAACATTAAGCAAGAAAGGATAAGAAAAGGCATCTCACTAAAATGCCAATAACTTGTCAAATATTAGAAAAAAGAGAGATTTTGTTAAAGACAGCTAGAGGAATCATAGGAAAAATTACCCAAGAGTAATTATAGAAGAGATCTAATAGAGGAAAAATATTGAAAGACTATCCTGAAACCCTTTGCAAATAGAATTATAGAATGACAAACATTTGAAGAGAAATAATATGTTCAGGAATCTATTTCACTCAAAAAACGAAGCATGACAGGCAGGAAACCAGCTGTCAAATACCTAGGCACAGATGTGATACCCATTGAACTATTTAAAACTGCAGAAGAAAAACAAATGTATTGATATCAGCAAATAGGGAATAAGAGTGCACAGTCTAGAAGCAGGATAAGATAAAACAATAGAGAGGAATTACAAGGAAGATTTGCTTCATTGGCTATGGGCCAGTGTGGTGGCTCATTGGTTACGATGCTGGGCTTGTTGACTGGAAAGCTGGCAGTACAGGTTTGAGATCTGCACCATGCAACAGGGTGAGTTCCTGTCCTTGCCCCAGCTCCTGCCAACTCAGCAGTTTGAAAACATGCAAATGCGAGTAGATAGATACCACTTCAGTGGAAAGATAACAACATTCCATGATGTCAGATGGCCACGTGACTGTGGGAATCTCTTCAGACAACGCTGGCTCAATGGCCTTGAAACAGAGATGAGCGCCACCCCCTATAGTTGGCAACGATTTGCAGAGTAAAATCTGCAGGGACTTATTTATCTTTCATTGGCTATAGCAATGCCTTTGAACATGTAGTTGATGCCAGACTGTTGAGTTTATTAAACCAAATGCAATAGTTCGTCTAAGGAATTTTTAAAATGAACTTCCTGTAAGAACTGAATCTGGAGAAACAAAGGGATTCAGAATAGAGAATGGCATCTTACGAGAAGGCACATTCTACCCATATCTCTTTAGTATACTTTACAGTGAATGCATTATGTATTATTAGAAAATTTGACAGAATCAAAAGACAAGGTTAAAATACTAACAATCTGAGATATTTGGAAGTATGGTTGGCCAATGGATGGGTTGAAAGGTAGATAGATAGTATCATTTATCATTTGTATCTGGCAGTGGGAGGGGAGGATGGAAGCAAAGGAATACAAATGTTGACAAATACTGTATATCATCAGATCATCAGGCCAATTATACAATTTACATACTTCTATCCAAGCATCAAGACATGTTTACATAATCACACGATTTGCATCATAATGCCAGGAGCCACATCACCATTAAAAAAAAAATGTTTGCCTTTAATTAAATAGAAGAGAAAAGGGGGAAAGCAAACAACAAACTGTAAGGAAACCAAAACAAAATGCAATCATTTTTACATATTGTGGTTTGATAAGCATGCCTTTGTGTTTGCATATGCATGCCTTTGAGCCATTCCCCTGCTGACTGCCTAGCTAGTACCTACAGGTTTTTTGGCACAATTTTTCACAAGTGGTTTGCCATTTCCTTCTTCCTAGGAATGAGAGTGAATGACCAGCTCAGTGTCACCAGGCTGTATATAAAGCAGGACTAGAACTTATTGCTCCCAGTTTCTAGTCTGATGCCCTTACCTTAATCACTACATCAAACTTAAATGTCTTACCTGGAATTAAAGAGGTTTCTGGAATTACTGTTATAAAAATTGTATGTTGTTTCTGGGGAATTGTTCAGGACCTCAAACATTTGTCCATGGTCTACTGAGAAGTCTAAATAGAATATTTTACATTTTCCATGGAAGGCTATACATTGGATCTGTGTACATTAACACACAGCCCTGATATAATTGGAGTGTTTTACTTTATTTATTTACCACATTTGCAAACTGCCCCAGTCAGTACTATACAGTACACTCTGGGCAGAATAAAACAAAGTAGTAAATAAGAACAAATCTAAATATATAACAAAATAATGCAGTACTATACAATAATTGTTTTAACTGAGAATAATGGTTACTCATAATACTTCAAGATTAAAGGCATCGTGGGAAATGACACCTTGATAAATTTAAAGAGTGAATTGGCTAAATATATCTCTGATGACAAGCATGTTCCAGAGCGTGACCACCACCAGTGAAAAAGTCCTGCCACATGGCTTATACCCTATCTATTTTTCAAGGGTGTAGCACCCGCATCAGTCCTTCCCATGTCAGACAGACAGAGTCATATTTGGCAGGATGGCTCCTGATAGATCCTGCTACTCTGCTATATATCTTTGAAAGTGATAACCTAAACTTTGAACTGGTTTCAGAAAGCTTCTGGAAACCAGTGCAACAATTCTCACATTAGTGTTATTCTACAATGGTGGATTTAGGCTTCTAGAAGTTTGGATACCCCATCCAGTAGTAGCTTCAGCTTCCAAGCTGTCTCCAAAGGCAGGATCATGTTGTGATGAAATTCTTAACAGATGCCACTACAGTCATTCAGAGTGGCTTGACCTTAATTACACTGGATAAAATTGAACAGGACAGCTACTTTGGTAAGATTTCAAGATTCTGATATATTATATACTGACAACAAAGATCTTTCTAGAAATCCAAGTGGTTCTTACTTCCTGAACTTGTTGACCTTGCAAGGCTTGACATACAGAGAATGAATTTTAATATTCAGGTTGAGGATGATAGATTCATTTTCATTTGTAATTATTATGTTATTTTAATTGACTGTTCAAGGTGATAAAATCTCCAGTATTATAGGTGAGTGACAATGGTACTGAAGGCATGAATTGTGGAAATACCTGATAGGAATTAAAATAGAATATATAAAAATTTAAGAGCAATAATAAGAACTAATGTGAACTAAATTAGAATAGAGAAAACAAAAATGAAAAAATGAAAAATAACAGAAAAATCTAAAAGTGCAAGAAAAGAAAATAGAAGAAAGTATAAAAAGACATAAAGACATAAAAGAAAGACATAAAATATCAAAAGCAGCTTCTGATATTCTTCACAACAGTTATAAATACAATTATATTTAATATCTTTTTAAATTTACATCATAACTCTGATTTGCCTATTTATCCAGTTTAATCATCAAAACATAAATCATAAGACCACAATGAGTTTCCAATCTCCAATAAGTGTACATACTATTTTTTCTCTAATCAAAAAAGTCAATTTATCTACCTCACAAGATCTGCCAGTTTCACCGAGCATTCCTTCATGGTGGGTAGTGCCATTTCTTCACATCTTTTTGCATATAGCAATCT
>NW_015387709.1:65974-90225 GCF_001527695.2 Protobothrops mucrosquamatus
TGCCTATTTATCCAGTTTAATCATCAAAACATAAATCATAAGACCACAATGAGTTTCCAATCTCCAATAAGTGTACATACTATTTTTTCTCTAATCAAAAAAGTCAATTTATCTACCTCACAAGATCTGCCAGTTTCACCGAGCATTCCTTCATGGTGGGTAGTGCCATTTCTTCACATCTTTTTGCATATAGCAATCTCGCTGTATTAATCGTATACCGAAATAATCTTCCATGTTTTTTTCTAATTGTTTACCCATCTATACTAAAAGGAAAAGGTCTGCTTTGAATTGAATATTTAAAATCCTTTCTATCAATGTACATATCTGAATTCATTTTTTAAAAAAAACTTTTCTACATGTGCACCAAGCATGATAAAATGCCCCTTCAGATTGTTCACACGTCTAACATACATTTGAAATTCCTTTATACATTATAGCTAATTTTTAAAGTTGCCAATGATACATTTATAAAAAAAATTCTTTAAGATCATAACACAATATAATTTCAAATCTTTTAGCCACATATTTTCTCATTGATTCATTTGTATATTATATTCTTAGCTAATTAAAATCAGCCCAATCTCCTATAATAATAATAATAATAATAATAATAATAATAATAATAATAATAATAATAATAATAATAATAATAATAATAATAATAATAAAGTTGGAAGGGACCTTGGAGGTCATCGAGTCCAACCGCCTGTTCAGGCAGGAACCCTACACAATTTCAGACAAATGGCTGTCCAGTCTCTTCTTAAAAATTTCCAGTGTTGGAGCATTCACCGCTTCTGGAGGCAGGTTGTTCCATTGGTTAATTGTTCTAACTGTCAGGAAGTTTCTCCTTAGTTCTAAGTTGCTTCTCTCCTTGATCAGTTTCCACCCATTGCTTCTCGTCCTGCCTTCAGGCGCCTTGGAGAATACCTTGACTCCCTCTTCTTTGTGGCAGCCCCTGAGATATTGGAACACTGCTATCACTTTAAACACTTTAAACACTTTTGGCTGAGGTGTGTGTGTATGTGTGTGTGTGTGTGTGTGTGTGTTTTCCTGAGGGAGGAGCTGAGCCAGAACTCACTACCAGTGTATATCATAGAAAGAATTTTTTTTTCATGTACATTTCCACGGTCAGTAAGAATTTTAGAATCATGGCAGGCAACAAAAACAACCAGATGGGAGATGGCAAAAGATGCTTCAATCTGATCCTTTAAATTCTATAGATCCAGTTGAACAGAATTTTTAGCTGGGGTCTCTGTCTCCCTTTCTCTCCTTGGACAACTCTCCCCCAGGTCATTGAACTACCCATTGCTTAAGTTCTGCCCCATTATTTTAAAAAAAATAATTGAGGGGAGGAAATATTTTAGGTTTCTGTCAACATTAACTTCCCTTCTCTGAGACTCCTTAGGGATGAGCTCAACATCCCAGTTAGGAATCTAGTATTCAGGTAGCCAATTGTTTAGGCTTTTAACAATTGTATCACACTGACTTTTAATATTGGACTTTTTTCCCCTCCATTCACATTATGATTCTCTTGTCATATCACCAAAATGATGGACAGCAAGACTAAAGAACAACAGGAGATGTGCAGAAGATACCTAGCTACTTCATCACAATGGGGGGGGGGGGAAATCCACAGAACAATTGAAAACATCTTCCTTCTGAACAAGAAAAGAATTGATTAGAAATAAAGCAAACACTGAAAATGAATTGCAGTCATGGTGGGAGGGAATATAGAAAAAAATGCTACTAGTCAAACAGAAGAAACAAAGAAATCTACAGCTGGACACTTGTGGGATTTGAGAGAATATAAGCAGCAGGAGAAGAGAAAAGGGAAACAGAGAGAAGGGAAAAGATAAAAACCTGAAAAAGAATATTAAAAAGAATTTTAAAAGCCCAATTAAAGGTGTCAGAATATTTGATAGTAAGGGCCAGGATCTGAATAACTTCTGAAAGGTTAGATTGAACTGCTAGATATAGGGCTAGACATTTTTTTACAGTGAGATAATCACTAAGAGCTTTAAGCAGAAAATATGAGGCATTAAAGATAGATGGGTAGAAAATATAACTTTGCATATATTTAAGCTTACTGTTCTGGAGTTCAAATGAACGTGATCAAAAGATTTAAACAAAAAACAGGACCTTTCTCCTCTCCTGACAAAGTCAGCAATTCATTAAACGAGAAAGAATAGAGTGAATTAATAGGGGGAAAATATTTCTTATTTTATGTAGCAATGGATTTATACCACACTTCCCTTAAAGCTTGCTGTGTGATGTTATTATTACCTGACTGTACTATGTGGACATTATTTCACATATAATTCCAGAATTTCTATTCTACCAAAGGTAGCAGAAGGTTAGCAAAACAGGTTTTGATGACAATTGAAGAAAATTATTCTCCTGAACCAGGTGTCTTTCTAAACTAGGTTTCTTTCAACCTAATGTTGGAATAACAATATTCTAAATTCTCAACTATGGCAATAGCAACCCCAATTGAAGGGAACAGGTTTAGAGAAAACTATTCTACTAGATGGAGATTATTCTGGGCAAGACACAATCAATTTGTATTTGGTTGCTTGGGCTTTACCTAATATGCACAAACATAGGAGTGTACAGATATACAAACAGAGACTCATACCCACACATGTACACATCTTCTTTTCTTTCACATATAAACATATAAAAGACATACATATGTACATACTTGTGCTCAAGACAATAATAATTTTGGGTGCTTTTGATGGCAAGAATACTTTTAGTCAGATAGATGGTTCTATTTCTTTTTTTCTAAAATTAATAAATAATTCGATATTAAATAATATAATTCGTGTTAATCATCAACAACATATGGGTTATCAACGACCGTCCCGAAGTAACCCTATATAATCTGTGAACACAGGGAAAACTAATTTTATGTACTCGAAATCGAAGTAAAATAAAAATGACGGATAAACTGTCCGTTTTGTTGTTAAGAAATACATTATCATCACTCAGATTAGAAATATGACGAGTTGAATACAAAGGCAAAATATAAATAAATAATTGAAATTTTAAGTTAGTCATTTAAGATTTGTATTATTTTTAATGGGAAGTCGTAGAAAAATGCTTTATCATTAAATACAGATAATCCCTGTCCAATCCAATGCCCTTTTGATATGCTGGACCAATTTCCATAATTTCAAAGACTGTATTAACTGGCAAATAAATGGCAAACCTTTTGACATTTCTTTTCACTTTCATTCTGAGTCCACCAAAAGCAAATCTACTTCAAATATTCAAATACACATATACGCCAGTCTATCTGTCTCATGACATTTGTCATTCATTTTTACTCTACAAATTTCCACTATGTGACTTCATTTCCCAATTTTATATTTTGCTTGGAAAGAATCCAAGCAGTCAAACATTTTAATTAAAAACAATTCCCTACAGTTAAATGAATCAGCAGATTTGTGCACCTCCTTAATTTTAGCCTAAATGTTGCAACAGATGCTGATCTTCCAGTCTCGATAGGGAGTAGATTCTACAATTGGGAAAGCATAATTACAGCAAGCACCAGCTCCTGCTGTCTCAAAGTTATACTTAGGGCACGCTAAATAGTCTGCCAGTTTCAGTCTTCAGTGGATGGCTGGGGCCTTTGGTGATAAAAGATCAGTGAAGAGTGCCTTATGACACTATGCAGAACCCTAACAGCATTGTAAAATTCATAATCCAAGCAGACATATGCCATCCTCATACACTGAAGAACAATTAAAGCAAAGGCAATAAGAAGAGTAAGCAAGTATAACACAACTAATGTGAGGTAGACATATGATTGCTCTTGCAAATGCTTCTAGGAAGGATACATCATTATCTTTTTTTTTCTCTCTTTTTTAAAATTCTCTCTTTCTTTTTCATATTTGAGGATAAATTATTCTAGAGTATAACGTATTTTTTAAAAAAATGCCTGGCTTTCTTCTTTAGCCACTTAAAAAAATAAATGTATTGATGGCTTTTTCTTTGGTGTTCAGGAAAGATTCAGAGCAGAATAATAACATTTGACAATCATTGTAGCAGCTGAAAAAGGTAGTCATGTTGGCCAAAGTTGCCACTTACTGGGAATAATAATAACTCTGTAAAACTACCTCTTGCCCCTTGTAGCTTTGAGATGCAGTTAACACTGGAGAGTAAGACAAGGACTCAGATCCTGAGGTGGTTACTTTTTAGGTCCTGGGGAGGAAAAAAAAGATGAGCAAGAAAACATGTATTCTGTAATGTCAATCCCCTCTTGTAATTTGAAGCATATAAACCAATAAACCCCACAAAAAAGAGGATTTTTTTTTTGAGGAGTTGGAACAAATGGATAATCTGTGACTTTAAAATATGTTTGATTAAAAATACACAGAAGGAAAAGTAAAGGTCCCTTTTAATTTGAAGTAGTTATGTGCAAGATCAAGTATGAGTATATGTACTAAGGAAGGCATGCTAATAAAGGGACAAGATTTGGATCATCAATATTCCACAGAATGCTATCTGAGAGGAAGCAGCAATATAAATTTGGTGGAATATGTGGCTCAGAGAGCTTAAGGTGGATCAAAAATTAAAGGCCTCCTGACAAAATCCAATATATTTCAGTTGCAAAAGTGATCAAATGTAATTTCTAAGAACAATCAATCAGACACAGAAAAAGAAGCAGAAATCTGTAAATAAGAAGAGGGGGGGAAAAAGTCCTGCAGTTTTTTTTTTAGTGGGTCATGGTCTCTGACCACAGTGCCTCAAAATAATGAACATCTAAATGAGTCCCAATGAAATTTTAGGATTCACTTCACTCAGTGAGGATTTAATAAGGCTGTGCTAAGCTTTGAAAGGGAGCTTTACTTCAAGGAAGGTTCACACGAAGTGTGGCTTCAAAATGGTGGATTACCACTTCCCTTTAAATGCAGAAAAACTCAGTTGCTTCACCTCTTAACATTTTGAGGTGTTGCAGTACAGTTTCAGAAGTTAGAATAGAAGCTTTTCCAGCTCTTCCAATCTCTCCTAGCTACTGGAATGACTGCATGAGTGCTCAGATAGTTATAAACAATATATCAATGCAGGTTTTCACCGCGAGCATCTCTTCAATGATGATGAACTTCTGGGCTAATAGGCATGGTCTAATTATTTGGTGGCTGACATTTCTGTAGTGCAGAGCAGACCACTAATCCTAACTGTAATTTAAACAAAGAAGTTAAACAAAGCCTGGTTTCCAGTTTTATGCCACAGCAGAATAAAACAACCCTTAATTAACACCCTATAGCAGTGATGGCGAACCTTTTAGAGACCGAGTGCCCATACTGCAATCCAAAACCCATTTATGTATCATTGGGTGCTGGGTGGGTGTGGCCCATTGGGTGGGCATGACCCATTGGGTGGGCATGGCTTCGGTGATAACAGCAGACTGGGTGGGACTAAAAAGTTCACTCAATCAATTCCAACTTTGCAAGATCTTTTTTCCCCGTGAGAAGTTGAAATTGATTGATTGATTGAACCTTTTTTTTTTTTTTGCACACAGGGCAGAGGCCTAAAGCGAAAAGGTTTTATAAAACCCAGCTGAAGGCCTAGGACTGGGGTGACGGTGCACGTGCCCACAGAGTGGGCTCTGCGTGCCACCTGTGGCACGCATGCCATAGGTTCGCCACCACGGCCCTATAGAATATACAGAATTTTCTAGTTCCCTGTAGAATATATAGCAATCTCACCTGAAAATAATAAGCAGCACTATTTAGTGGCAAAACAGACCAATAAACATTTATTGAATAAGTTATATAAGGTGAAATCTAAGGCATAATAATTGGTTTGCATATCACTAAGCCAAAAGCAAAAAATCTCATTATGCCTTAGTAACCCAAACTAGTATAATTATAACATGCTTGTAATAAATGCTCTATATTATGTAGATCAATATGGGATGAGGTTTTAATGATAAGGACTTATTCCGCTTCACTCTGTAAGAGAAACTCCTGATTTTTACAGCATATATTCCCACTCTGAGTATTAATGTTATGCATGCAACAAACAACAGTGCTTTTTATTATGCCTTCATACATATTTGAGTGGTGCCACATGTATAAAATATTTTAATGAAATTATATTAAACTTAACATTTTTTTAAAATAATGTTTTACAAGATTCTAACAGAGGACTGAAAATAAAATAAAATACCCCAAAAGTCAGACTTTAGAAAAATATAACTCTCATACATAAGAACTATCATGTTGAGGACATTTAGAAATCAGAAAATATAGATATTGATAGTCTGGAGTTTTAATAATTACATTTTCATTTCTAAGACCAACAAAGTTAGTAGTACCTTTAGCAGTACTGATATTCCTCCAAATTACTCATGGAGAAGAACAGGATATATGAGATTTCCCAACAAATTAACTTTTTTTTTACACTAAAAACAAAATAAGAAAATAAGAATAGAAACAAAAGGATCACTGACATTATATAGCACAATGATATATATATAATCTATTTCAATTAAAATGAAATTTAAAAAAATCATTTTGTTTCCTTGTAATAGATGTCAAATTATTTTTTATTACTTTTTAAAATAGTAACAGTAAAAATATGAAAAAATATAAAATACATAAATGCATACATAAGAAACATAAGAAATGCTTTTAAAAATAAGTGAAAAAATACAACAGAAAAAATGAATATAAAGTAGAATATGTCACTACAATAAACAATAAACAGTTGCAATTCTATGTGTAATTATCTAATACTAATATTTTGTGTATGCATATGTGTATGCGTTGTATGCATATGTGTGTATTCATTTCTAATATACTTATAAAATTATCATGCTTTTTTAACCTATTGTGAGTCCCACATTTATCCATACAAAGTTTAAATCTGTAGGCAATCCACTCATAAGTAGCAAGAAAAATCAACTTTTCAATCCATTTAGTTAACCGGTTATTTATTTTTTATTGCAAAGTTGAAATATCAGTCTTTTAGCTATAGTAAAGGCACAAGGAATCCATTTACATTGTCCAGTTGTCAAGAATTTGTTAGAATTTATTGGACTCTATTACACCTGTATAGAAAAGGATTTTCTAAGACAGCCTTTTTTGGAAATGTAAGAAAGACAATGCTTTCTTAAAACGTATGAGTCAGAAATTAACAATTCTATCTATGTCTGATCAATGAATTCACTGGCATTTAGTCTGAAGGAAACAAGAATAAGCAAAATGAGTCATACAACATTGAAGAAAAGGAACTTTGTTCAAATTGCTATTTTGCAGTATCTGCTGTGCATCCATTGGCTGTTCTCAAAAAGATGAAGTCTTAGGGTTCTTCCTCTCATTCATTTAAAATGTTTTATAGTAATCCCTGAGCAAAAACAAAATTGTATTGGTATAACATTTGTCACCCTTATTAACATGTATAGAATTTATACACTTTATTTATGCTTTATTTCCTATTTTCTAAGGATAATAAAGAAAAGGATGGGTATATTATTTTTTCTTTGTTTCCTTCCCACCCACTACCCATCCCTAATAGCAATAGCACTTATATACCACTCTACAGTGCTTTATAGCACTCTCTGTTTACAATGTCAGCATATTGCCCCAACAGTCTTTACTGACTTCAGAAGGATGGAAGGCTGTGTCAACCTTGAGCACATCAGGAACAAACTCCAGACTGTAGGCAGAGTTAGCCTGTGATACTGCATTCTAACCAGTGAGCCACCATGGTTAATATCACTACTGATGATTCCTGAATGTGGAAGGAAGAGGGAAAAAGTTTCCAGGGATGGCTGGATAGGCAGGTTCAGCCATCTGTCAACATTCTCTTCAGCTTTTCTCAGGTTTATAGGTGATGGAGAGAGTTGTACATGGAAGTAGAAGGAGCTCTCCCACTGCCCTACCAGACCGAGGAAGTATAAGGGGAGCCATCCTGTTCTAATTGCATTAGATATAAATTGATGGGGATAATTTTTTGGCAGGCTTTCAATAATCTATTACATTGCCCTACTTGTTGAATATGTTGTGGTGAAATGCAAGAGATAAAAGGCTCATTACCATAGCAGGGAATATTCACTGATTCATATATGATTTGTGTGTAATTTAAACAGCAAAATGCAGAAGAGGCAATATATTACCTGTAACATAATCTGGTCAATACAATACATTCTCTTATATTTGTTTCTAGTTCCAGGCTTCACAATTTAAAAAGGAGAGCGGCAATTGGATCATGTTCAGAGAAGAACTACCAAGATGATGAAGGCCTGAAAATCAACAGTATGACAAGCAGGTTGAAAAGATATGGCTACATTTAGCCTATAGAAAAGATGACGAATGGGACATACAAAAGCAATCTTTCAAATATCTGAAGTGCTATCTAATAGAAGAGGCAGTGAACATTGTTTCTATTGTCCCAGAAGTCAGAACCAGAACAAACAGGTTAAATTACAAGAAAGCACGTTCAGGCTGGCTTCTGAGAAATTTCCTGACTGTATGAACTGTCACCCAATGAAACAGACTGTCACATGAAGAGGTGACTTCTTCACTAAAGGTCTCCAGAGGCTGAATCTATTAGAGATGATCTAGTAGATCCTACATGAGGGATGCAAAGTAGGGAATTAGATTCTCTAAACTAACAATCCTCTTTCAAATGTATGATTCTATATGGTCTTCAAAAATATTCCACGTACATATTTTAGCTGTTTGACACAATAAACATTAAGTTCTTTTTACAAATGCAATCCAGTTTATAGCCAATTAAAACTAAAAGAAGGGAAGAATAGGTGTGGGCAATGTAAGGAGCACAAAAGAGCCACACCATTCAGAAATCACTGGCTTGTTCAGAAGTAACAAAAACTGTATAATGGACATCTTCCTTTCTTAGATAAATTACACTTAACTTATTTATTGTCACTGAACATAAAATAAAATAGGAGGAGAAGAATAGAAAGAACTAAAAGAAACTATAAGAAAGCAGGATAATGCACACATATTTAAGATTTCCACCACAAGAAGATCACATAAAGAAATCATTGGGAAAAAATAGCTCCTGAGAGGTAGACTTGACAGGAAATGCTTTATGGGAAGCTGTATGTCCAAAGCAAGATAACCCACTGTCCTTGCAGTCTATTTGTAAGATATGTTGAGAAATTGACTGATTAAAAGGCACCCCATGAGTACTGTGATTATAGTAATGAAGCATACTGCCTTTTTTATGAACGCAGGATAAAGATGGACATACATATTGGTGAACGTAGGCCAGTTTTATTTGACCATTTATAGAAAAGCTAAAGACTTATGTGGGAATCAGCCAAGATAAGGTGTAGCTTTGTCCCTTTCTTTTCAATGTGCACTGAAGTATATTCCACTGCATCAACCTCTATTCTGCAAGCATACTCTAGTTTCCATCCAACTCACCATTTCCAGGAACTTATGTGCATCCTTCTAAGAAATCTTTTATTTCATACAACTGTATTAAAGTTTTTAAAAAGATAGATTAAAAACTGACATAAACTATTAATTAAAGCAAAAAAAGAAGAAAAAAAGAAAAGACAGAAAGATAAGACAGATAAGAAAGATAAGAAAGAAAGAAAGAAAGAAAGAAAGAAAGAAAGAAAGAAAGAAAGAAAGAAAAAGAAATATTTTTTTTCTAATAATCAAAATCATATATCATAATTTCCTTTTTTTTCTGTTTCATACAAAAACTTTATCTTAAAGAATATATTTTGTCTATCAGTTTGGCTATCTCAGCAAGTTCCACATTTTCCATTTGAATGCTCAAAATAATATTTCATAGAAATCTTTCCCATTCTCTAGATTCCACAACCCTAAATTACAAATCCAGAGGAACTTCAAGAAACTTAAAGTTATCTTCCCAGTGTTACTTCCTTCTCATCCTGGAAGTTGTAACTGATCTATTTAAACTGGTTCCAACAGAACAATTTTGAGAGATCAGGGCTAATCCAGGGTAAGTGAAGAACTGTGTACTTAAAGCCCAATGATAGCTACACTGAATGTCTTAGAGGAGCAAAACAGACATTGTCAGAACCAAGATCTTGCTTAAACAGCCCAGATAGTTCTTTGTGTGTTAATTTAAAAAGTCAGAAATTTTCCTGTGGGGTCTTTCTCATTCAAAAAGAGCTGCCATGCTTTTCTCTCCACTGCACTATGTTTTGGAGCCAAGAATAGGGAAATATTATTGCTTTTTTCATTTTTAATGGCTTAAAATAATGGCTTTTGTTTTATTTTGTGTGACTTAGCATTTAGCAATGTGGAATCTTCAAGCATTTTTCTAGCTTAATAGACTATATTATAAAGAAACTACAATGTTTTGAATGATTTTGTTTCAAAGAAGACATTAAATATTTTTCTGTATAATTCAGTGTTTTAATGATTAAGACAATTTAACTGTCAGCTTCATTCATGAAAAAACATAAACATTGAAATACCTTGTCTATATGCTACTAACACTGTTGTTTGTAACCTTCAATTAGCTGCATCATAGGGCAACATTTTTTGAATCAAAAATCAACCTCAATTGTTGCTTCACATGCATTACCTTAAACAATGTATTCAAAATCCTCCTCCTATGGATTGAAATTTCAAGGATCATCAGACCAGTTGTATTCACAAACCTATGGCCACCACAAAGTCACCATAGTCAGCCCTGAACAAATTACCATAATTTATAATGCTCCATACCAACTTTCCACAAAGTCATTAGAGAAACTGGCAGGAAATCGGAAGTTGCTCCTACTCCCAGTGCTTTTTTGTCAGCCTTTTTAGGTGAGGTCATTCTTTTTAGGTGAGTAAATATTCACAAAGAATGAGCCAATTGCTTATAGGTTATCTAATTAATTAATAAAGCCATTGAATAACCCTTAGTAAATTATTCTAAAGCTTATTTTAACAATGTTTGCTTACCTTTGACTTCTGAAATGACTAAGCAAATTAGACAAATAATGCAAGCAATTTCCCTTTCTTCTTCACAAAACAAATAATTCCATAAAGTAACCATAAAGTTTTCCCCGCTATCATTCCCATTTTACCTAGATTGTTTACCTAGATAATTATTTCATGATACTTTAAGACAATACTTGTCATACATTTCTGGTCGCCTCAAAGATAAAATTTTTCAGGATGAGTCTGCAGGCTGTATTTCTTTCAACTTTTTATAGAAGTACAGTTATAGCTGTAGATCATTATGAAGAGACAACATAAAATAGACAAAGCCTCTGAAGATCAACCAACCTACTGCAAAACTGCTGTATCGTTCAATTAATATTATTTTTATAGCCACCAAATGGCAGACACAGTTTCTTTCATGACTCTCTTGTTAGCACGATACTCCCACATAGTACCCAATTATTAAGAATCCCTATCCACATTTACATTGCTCTCCAAGTTAGAAAACAAAATAATTAGGAGCTTCTGGAGTGATTAAATAAAAATGCGAGATCAAGTCTAGATTATGCAAACAATGACATAAGGACAATTTGCCATTCTCACTTTTTTTTCCCTCTCATCTGCACTTGAGAATTAACACCTGATACTATGCAGAGCTCAAAAAGCATTTTACCAAATTCATCTCCATTTTTTATTATTAATTATTGTTATTATTTCAATGTATATGGCCACCCATCTCATCTAAGTGACTCTGGGAAGCTCACAACAGATAGCAATTTTATTTTGAATTATTCTGATTTTTTTTGTAAGCCATCCATTGTCACATTTGCAAAACAGGCAGCTATATAAAGTTGATAAATTAAATCAATTGTTCAATCCAATTAAAACAAGTTCAAATATCAATGTAGACATAGTCCTCATTTAGTACTTGTCTATTTTGATCATTTGCAATTATGACAGTGATGAGAAATTAACTTTGCGACTTCTGGTTCTAGTTCGCGATGACTCCGGTCATGTGAAGAGACTCGTCTCTCCACCGGTTGTGTTTTCTTCACCGGTAGACCCCCTGATGGGTCGAAAGTCATCCTGGAGGGGTGACCACCGAGGAGGAGGCTTGCTGGTGACTGCGGGAGGGCGGTAGCTTCTTCCGTGGCTCTAGCTAACTCCTTAGGGCCGACGGAGCAAAGATCATCCTGTAAGATGGCCGATTCCTTAGCTGCACCAGCCGAAAGTCACAGCTACATCTAAGCATAAAAGACCCACCGCAGATGATCCGGGTGAGACCTCTCCTTCTCTTCACCCTATTTTATTTTTTGCCTGTAAAAGCTTTGTTGGAATTAATTCCCTGCCTTGAAAGAGCGTTTGTATGCGTGGGAAGAAAGGTGTCTGAACAAAAAGACAAATCAAGTAACTTTAATGACTATATTTTATTTTCATTTACTTTGGGGTACAGAAAAAAAATAAAAATTTTTTTAGAGCTTCACTATCACTTTATACTGGAAGAATATCTCTTTTTCCACCTTTTCTTTTAAAAGAGAGAGAAAAGGGGGAAAAAGGTGTCTGGGAAAGATTTTGTAACCCACTGAGGACATCTTGTGGCAAAAAGTTAATATTGCAATTGTCTGTTTTCCCTTGGAGATGAGGTGGGCTTGACCTTCAAACTTCTTGAAGGGAAAAGATAAGCTGATCCAGCTGTGGGAAATTGTGGGGGTGGATATTGTTTATATATAGCCTCCACTAAAAGATAAAAGGGACTCTCTTCAATTACTATTAAAATGGAGAAACCTTACCTACAACTAAACTGTAAACTTATATTGGAAAAAATTACACGAAGCCACTGAAGAAGTATGTGCTAAAATCAAAGAGATTAGTACAGAAATTAGAGCCAGAAGCCTTACTCCAAATTCTCCAAACCTTCAAACTGATCTCCATACCTCATCCGACTATGCTATAAATCAAAACATACTAGAAGAAGAACTAATTGAGATTAAAGAGGAATATATTTTACCTTACAAGCATTTCATCTATATTCTCGAGGATCAGAAGAACCAAAGATTGAGACTGGAACTTTTGAAACAATGAGGGTTTAATGACAAAAGAGCCAGACGCCCAATACAGAGGACGGGGTGTTTTCTATTGACTCAAATGATATTACAAGCGACAAAGGGAGATCTACTTGCTGAGATGGAAGCCTTGTTATGCAAACCGGCCTGGCACAAAAAGAAAGCCAGAATAAGACTGAAAAGAGAAATTTAAAACTATATGTAATGGATTAAAAGGCACTGTAGAAATATGGATTGGTTTAAGGTTTAAGATTTAGAGTTAGAAGCGAGAGTAAAATTTGTGATTACCAGAATATATATGTTAAATAGATTAAGAATGTAATTTTTGGGAATAATAGGTTTATCTGTATGAAAACTATTTTGTAATGGAATGAATGAAAATGGAAGAGGTTTTATAGTGACTTGGATTGATCTAACAATTAATTGAGTATGCTAAATTAGTAAGGTGATGCTTTGTGTAATAATATGGGTGTTTTTAAACATAACAATTATTGGAATGAGATTTGAATTTTGCCTAACGGACTGAAATGATTTAAGGTTTGATATTATTTTGTTTTGTTAGGGTTAGACTGATTGATGGATTGTATATGTATAAGCTAGAGTTATATTTTATTTTAATTAGGATAAATATTGAGTAGTGGATGAAGAAACAAGAGAGATGTGTGATAAAATTAAGTTTAGGAGATTAAGAACTAGAATACATTTGGAAGGGATACCCAAAGTGATAATATGTTTATTTAAGGCTTAAGTAGATTATGGCAATTGTAAATTAATGAAGTTTAAAAACAGGATTATGATTTATAGAAATTTAATGTAGAAATGGATTATTTTAAAGTGTATTATATTGTTTGAGGGAAATAGAGAGGGAATATTTAATGTATTTACTTGGGTTATTTTATGTGGTTTTGTTGTTGGATATTTGATTCCCCCAGAACCACGGTGTGTCTCGAGCACTTTGTTGTAAGAGTAAAAAAAACTAATAAAACTTGTCCTTAAAAAAAAGAAATTAACTTTGCAACCAATTTTTGCATTTACAACTTTTGCAGATCTGTTAAGCAAAAGAAAGCTAAAGTACAATAAGACCATAAAGACAGTCATGGTTTCACTTAGCAACTACTTTGCTTAATAACTGAATTGCCAGTCTTAATTGTGATCACTAAAATGAAGACTCCCTGTTCCATATACAGTATTTAGCACCCAAACTTAAGACAAGAACCAGTAGTCCTATACAAAGTGAAATCCAAACTCAAATTCTCCTGATCAGGAGTGTTATTAGGAAACCTGCCTCCTGGATTCCTAGTGTTCCATTACTGGATATTTTCAAATTATGATTTGCCAGCCATTTGCAAAGGATAGTATGAGGAATCCTTTAGTGGGCAGGGCTTGAAGTAGAAGACTTCCAAGATCTCATCCATCTTAGTTATTCCTAATATCTATAAGTTTAGGAACAAGTTATTTTTCTCCTGTTATTTTGCCTATTCCTTACCACAAGTTGAATGTCTTTAGATATCTTGGACTGAAGCTCTTTTTTTCATGTCCACGAAAGCTATTGATAGTTATTTCAAATTTTAATGAAAGTTCATAATTTTTGGAATAACTTTTGCATGTCTATGAGCAAAATACAATAGTATAAGGGCTTGTGTTTTTTTCTTTATCTGTTACATATTCATTTTTTATATTTAGTGTGCAGTAAATGTAAAAGAAATTGCAAATATGGAAATGTAGGCGGTTGTTTTTGTTATTGTGAGAGAAATATATAGCTAGAAACATACTTTAAAAGCAGCTCATTAATGCTCTGATATATTACCTTCAGAAATACATAACCTTTCAAAACTTTTAAATTATTTTATTATATTATTTGTAGGCAGTGTAAATCAATCCAAGAGACATATTATGGTTGTCAGGCATTAAATGTTTAGATAAAAATGATCATGTCTGTAAAATGTACATACTAACCTGGAGTAGATTTCATTTGATTAAAAAAATATTTAGTTCTGAGTATGCATGCATACAATTACCCATAAAACCTGCTGACCTATCAGGTAAGGTATACAATAGTTATATCTCTGAGACTAAAAGGTTCATAAACCCTATATAGAAGTAAATTAAATTCACATGGCAAGACAAATGCATTTCTCATTCTTGAATATTCCCAAGTTGGTGAGATAATTGTTTCATTAACTGAGTACCTAGGGCTAGTAATCAGTTCTCATTGTTTACTCAAAAGAACAGACCATTCTCTGTATGCCTATATTTATATCTACTGTATACATGGAATTTTTCCTTCTTGAAGTGAATATGGAAGGTCATGAGAGTGGCAGTGCTTCACAAAGATGCCCATAGCTTTCAAAGGAAAAGGTGTGGCAGGCCAAGGTACCTTTTTAGGATATTCAGAGGTATCCAAATGGTGTCGATTTAAAAAAAAAATCTAAATGGCAGCTGTTACGGTGTGATCAAAATTTGTCAGTTGTGTATGTGCTCGAAAAATTGCTGGAGCGTCACATTGCCACAATGGCCTTTTAAACCAAACCCTATAGTATTCCTGCAATTGGCTATGGAGATTCTTAGTCATCCAAGTCATGGTTATCCCAAATGTGCTTTTTCAAGAAGCAATTGGACTTTCTTTGTTTTTCCTTGAAGATAATTTGCTTCTCATTCAAGAAGTTTCCTCAGTTCTGACTGAGTGGTGGAGCAGTTCCAAAAAGGTTCCACAATCATTTGCACTATTCAGGTGACCCTGAGGGAACAGATAAACCCCCAAGTGGCCTCAATGACTCTCAGAAAGAATACTAACAACTAGATGACTGCAAGAAATATAAATCGTTCCAGCTTCTTGGATAAAAAGTGAAATGTCTTGAAAGAAGAACAAAGAAAGTCCAGGTGCCTCTTGGAAAAGCACCTTTGTGCAATTATGCATTCATATAGAAAAAAGACAACATTCCCTGAGTTGAAGAGAAGTGCTCTGTTTATATCCCTACTGCTATGATGCACCTTTTAGAATTAAATCCAAAATATTGCACAATGCTGCAAATTATGTCCTTTGTCACACTTTTAATCTTGCTATGATCTAGATAGTCAGTTACAAAAGCCAGCGGGGATTCTCTCTGAGTTATTTTAATTCATTGATGTTTAGCTCATTAATTACCATCAATCATTGAAAATAATTATCAAAGATGAAATGCAAGGTAAAAAGGAACAGCTATTGTTTGAAAACATCCTGGAAATCAAATGCAACTCTGTGTTAAGGATTCTCTGTCCTGAGCTATGTTGTCTCCCTCTTTACAGTTTCATTTTATTTCCATTTATATTATTTGAATTTTAAGAGTAATTGCTTGACATAATTAACTTGATCTCCTAAGAGAAACAAATTGCTTCATATTGCAACCATGTACACACGTTGCTACAGTAACTTAATGGGGTTTTATTCTGAACAGATATTTAAAGGTTTGCAACACTGTTTTCCCTGGAAGCTGAACAAAGTCTAACAAAAACTGGATGGCTGAAAACAGAAAAAAATAATTTGGTTTTCTTTTTTTTTTCTTTTTTCTTTTAAATGACTTTAAGTGCCTTATATTCATTGGCCTTAAAAGGACATAATCCTTTTAAGGGATGTAGATTATACTACAACTCAAGGTGAGTCACAATATTTGCCCTGCAACTCTTTTGTTTATTTTGCAGAATCATTTAGCATGCATTTAAATTGCAAAAACGTGACTTAAAAATAAAGTAGGGATACTCATATAACCTTTATTTCCCATGTCCTCAAGCATATAGAGGCTCTTAAACACCTTAATGCATTGAGTCTTAATGTTAGCCAGAAACTGCTATATATGTTAATCTGAATGTTCATAAAAACCTCCCCAGAACAGAAAATGTGCTTAGGAATCTCCTAAACACCTTAGCACTCAGCACATGGTTTTAAAGCATGGCTGGATTTCCATGATGTCCCCTAATACCACATTTTAATTTTTTTGTTTTTGCAGGCTGACAGAAGAGGAAGGCACAAGACAGGAAACCTAAGATGCATGCTTGAAAAAGATAGAAATGCACATGGGAAACAAATTAAAAGGGAATTCATGTTGCTGGCTGAATTCAAAGGTTCCGTAGCTGAAAAGGTTGAAGATATTACTCTTGTAAATTCTTCAGCGTGTTTTAGTAACATTCTTGGAACTATATTCTGTCAGGAAAAGCAGGACCTTGAAAAATATCAAAATGCAATATTAAGGAAAGGGTAAGATGGATTTTCTTCATTTTTTCCTATTTTTGCTGCAGAAAGGCAGACCTGATGAGGTTGTAGAAAAACAATTTCAGTACATTACTAAAAGCTAGTATGTAGGGCTGGCAGATTTCTTATTCTCATGCAGTAGGAGTTCCTTACCAATCTTCTCTTGCCCAAATGCAAATCATGTTGCTAGGAAACAAACGTACTGTCCTGAAATATGAAGCACACATTTTTATATTTGCTTCTATTAAGTTCAGCTCAATTAAGTTGTACCTCTGGGCTAAAAGCTGTGAACTGAACATTTCTACATAATAAATTATAATGGCATCACAGTAAAATAATGGAAAATTTCAACACAGAGGTATCTCATCAAAACTTATCTAAAACTACATTTATGAAGTATGTAGCCAACACAACGACTATAGAAGCAATATTATCATAGTACTCCCAAATATCCAATAGTTTTATAGCTATAGATGCATGAGAAAATGCTTGATAACCAGTTAACCAGTTAAGCTTATTTACATAATTTATCTTATCTTCTGTCTGGATTGCATTAGTTTCTTCTGACCAAGGTAACAAAATCCAGACGAGGCCCCATAACAATATAAACAACCTCCCTCCCCACCCTAACCCCCCCAATAATCCCAAATACCAAGGGATTTTTAATAATGATGTTTAGCACTAAGCATCTTACCCAACTTTATAAAATAGCTCTTCTGTATAATTAGCACATTAGTCACTCTGTACAATGGAGAGGAATGAATTATTCAAATCCTGTTCCCAAATTGCTGCTTGATGGCCTTCTATAAGGGCACATTAAAAAAAAGAGAGAGAAAAGAACAGAAAGAGAAGTCCTCTCCAAGTTGAACTTGGGAACAATAAGAAAGGCAAACTAGGAGATAAAAGGCATGTTGATAGCCCCCTATTTTATGATAATGGTGAAGATATAAAAGGAGGAAAAAGCTACCGAAGCAAGATCAAGAGTCATTACTTATTAACAGAAAAGATAGGACAAAGGTAATACTAGTCACTATGCTTTAAAGCTCCAATGTAGTATAGGACAGAATGATTGGGTAGTCTAATTAGAAATAAAACAATGAATAGCCTTTTTTTAACAAGCTCCAGGCAGAACACATTTTCCCTGAGCTATAAATTCAGAATACGAATCAAGGGATGCTTGGAACTTCTTCACACAGTATTCTTTTGAGATATATCCATAAAATGTTACCTGTATGTGTATGTTACCTGTATATATCATCTGTAAAGAATTATATATCTATATCTATATCTATATCTATATCTATATCTATATCTATCTATCTATCTATCTATCTATCTATCTATCTATCTATCTATCTATCTATCTATCTATCTATCTATCTATCTATCTAGATATAGATATAGATATTCTTTAGAGATGATAAATCCATATTTCCAAGAACATGTGGTTGTAATGCACTAAGAACTGGAATTGGCAGAAGCATCCATGATTTCTGATGTATGACCAGGAGACAATGATATCCAGTTGAGAGATCCTCATTGTAAATCAATCTTTAAAAAAAATTCATTTAGTGATTTTTTGTTTCATTTGCTGATGAATTACATTGAAATTTAGAACAGAATAGTATGAAACTGCCTACGATGAAAAAGTCTAGAATTCAATAGCCAAATTTTCTTAATATGCAACCAAAATCTTGATAAAAAGTTTCTACAAGATGGCTGAAAAAATTTAACAGGAAAGAAAGCCATAATGGAAATAATATACTGGCCTCTGTACAAGATTTTGGTTCCCTCTAGTGGGTGATTGAACTAAATCCAACACTGCTATCCTTAAAAATTAACCACACACACACACACACATACATACACAAAACACAACACAAACACACATGCAGAGAAAGTTGTGGGTTTTTTAAAAAAGAAAAAAAATCAGGAAAACATATTTCTATGCACTCTTCATTAAGATTTAACTGTGAGAACTTACAGCTGGAGCACTGAATTTTCAAAAGTGTTTGCTTTCACATACTTTATACAGAACAGCTTTGCATATACTCTTTGTTTTATGTGCTCTTAAAATGAATGAATGTTAACAAACGTGATCATTCAACTTATTTACTTTAATGCATTTATTGTGACGTTATAAAGTGCCTGTTAAATGACAAATGAAGATAATATGGAGATAACAAAAAAATCTCCTTATCTTCTGATTTGAGAATAATTAAGATATGTGTTTCCTTCTACTGGAATAGTTTGGTAGTTTCTTTTCTATGCCAAGCACAGGAATTTTTCTCCAAGCTTTCTTTCCAGGTCTCATTCCATTTAATGAAAGAAAATTTGCTTTCCAAATTCCTTCAGAGGAAAACAGTTTTCTGAGAAATTCTCATAGGCTGAATGCAACATTTAGTGTATGTATAAATGTCTCATCTACCAAAGGATAAATATTTTTTTCCAGATAGTCTTCAGGCCTTTTGTCCTCCCAATTAAATCTTAAGGAAAGACAAAATAGGAAGTCACCTCCCATTAGATTTCTGCCATTGCTTTTGGGGAGATCTACTGCAGAATTCTACTTCTTCTTGAAAAATTCAAAGAAATAATCTACTTAATTTTTCTGTCCATTGGTTGAAGAATTCTACAAGGTGACATACAGGCAGCATTTGTTTTCTTTTTTATAGACATAAGAGGCTGCTTTCTATTTGAGCATATCATTAGTTTCTGTAATTCAGTATCATTTATAACTGGCTTTCCCAACTTGGATAGCTTTAAATGTTCAGTTTTTATCAACCCTGAATCATTGTTTGTGATGGATGGACAAAATACAAGAAAGAGCCCACACTGGAGAAGACTAGTCTGTATCAATCATGAAAAAACATAGATCCTCCTATCGCTTTGCCCTGGAAAAGTGACCAGAATATCCAACAACATGAGACTGAGATCCTCTCAATAATGAGAAATGTAGCTTGAACCTAGAATCTTTTGCATTCAAAATATATGATATTACATTAAACTATTTGTTGTTGTTAATTGCGAAGTCGTGTCCGACCCATCGCGACCCCATGGACAACATTCCTCCAGGTCTTCCTGTCCTTTACCATCTTCTGGAGTCCATTTAAGTTCACACCTACTGCTTCAGTGACTCCATCCAGCCACCTCATTCTCTGTCGTCCCCTTCTTCTATTGCCCTCAATCTTTCCCAGCATTAGGCCCTTCTCCAGTGAGTCCTTCCTTCTCATTAGGTGGCCAAAGTATTTGAGTTTCAACTTCAGGATCTGGCCTTCTAAAGAGCAGTCGAGGTTGATCTCTTCTAGGACTGACTGGTTTGAACACCTTGCAGTCCAAGGGACTCGCAGGAGTCTTCTCCAGCACCATAGTTCAAAGGCCTCAATTCTTTGTCGCTCAGCCTTTCTTATGATCCAACTTTCACATCCATACATTGCAACTGGAAAAACCATGGCCTTGACTATACGCACTTTTGTTGGCAGGGTGATGTCTCTGCTTTTTAGTATGCTGTCTAGATTTGCCATAGCTTTCCTCCCCAGGAGCAAGCGTCTTTTAATTTCTTGGCTGCAGTCCCCATCTGAGGTGATCTTGGAGCCCAGGAAAATAAAATCTGTCATTACCTCCATTTCTTCCCCATCTATTTGCCAGGAATTGAGAGGGCTGGATGCCATGATTTTGGTTTTCTTAATGTTGAGTTTCAAGCCAACTTTTGCACTCTCCTTCTTCACCTGCATCAAGAGGCTCTTTAGTTCCTCTTCACTTTCTGCCATTAGAGTGGTATCATCTGCATATCTTAGGTTGTTGATATTTCTCCCGGCAATCTTAATTCCAACTTTTGATTCATCTAGCCCTGTCTTTCTCATGATGTGCTCTGCATATAAGTTAAATAGGCAGGGCAACAGTATACAGCCTTGACGGACTCCTTTCCCAATTTTGAACCAATCAGTGGTTCCATGTCCAGTTCTCACTGTTGCTTCTTGACCCGCATATATATTTCTCAAGAGACAAATAAGATGGTCTGGTACTCCCATCTCTTTAAGAACTAGCCACAATTTGTTGTGATCCACACAATCAAAAGCTTTAGCATAGTCAATGAAGCAGAAGTAGATGTTTTTCTGGAACTCCCTAGTTCAGGGCTTTTCAACCAGTGGTACGGGTACCACCTGTGGTACATTGGCACCTGGCAGGTGGTATGCGACCATCCTAGAAAAGTGGTAGCGGGGCAGGGGAATGAGCTGAACCAGTGGCAGCACCGCACAAACCTGAGCGAGACATGGCTGGAGCTGCAGGGCTGTCAGGGCTCAGCGGATCAGTGGATCAGTGCTGCTTTCCAGCTGATCGGCGCTTCTTCAGGACTGTCAGGGCTCAGTGGAAGTGCCAGGATCAGCGCCAGGCTCCAGCTGGAGCTCAACGCTGATCGTGATGCTTCTGCTGAGCCCTGAAGAAGCACCAATTAGCTGGAGAGCAGCACTGATCCTGGCGCTTCTGCTGAGCCCAGAAGAAGCGCCGATCAGCTGGAATGTTGCAGCATCTCCAGGGTCTTGTGATTTACATTCAGATGCTTGGCAACTGATTCGTATTTATGACAGTCACAGTGTTCCAGGGTCATGTGAAGTGACCAAAACCTGCTGCAACCACCCAGCAGACGGGGGGAATAAAAACCAAACACCCCCCACCCCACCCCCACTGCCAATCCTCAATAGAAATGCTCACAACAATGAAAACCTTGGACAGGAGGAAGAGCGCCGCCTGGTGGGCAGGCAGGTGTCTTTCTCGGCTGTGGCTTGGGGGGCACTTTTTTCAGTGCCATTGTAACTTCGAACAGTCACTAAGCAAACTGTTGTAAATCGAGGACTACCTGTACTTTATCACTTTTTTCCTTTTTTTTTTCTTTTTGGTCATCAAGTTTTGACACCTTGCTAGGTGGTACTCGGATATTGCCATATCCTAAAAGTGGTACAATGGGTGAAAAGGTTGAAAAGCCCTGCCCTAGTTTTCACATTAAACTATACCCTTCCCCAATTACTCAAAGTCCACAAACCTAACCAAATGACCTCACATATCATACATACATACATACATACATACATACATACATACATACATACATATGTGATACTTGTTTCAATTGCAGATGTTTTAAACACTTCTCAAATTACAGTATGAAATAAACTGACTGTAAATAAAATGTTATTATCAGTTGAAATTGGGAACAAATACATCCAATCTAATCTCTTCCTTTTGCAAAAAAAGATATATACTGTATGTTAACTGCTTTTTTCCACCACAGAGCTCTGTGGCATATTGCTGAATAATAAGTTGTAAACAAACATGCTGCACTGATTAAGAAGCAAAGAAATTAATTTGGTGTTCTCAAACTTTAGCTTTGTTGACGGAATTCTATTAAATATATAAAAGTCATGGTGAGAAAGAGGTGAATTCAAGGAAAATCACTAATTTCAAAGTTTGTTTCATTACATTTCTATGTAAACTGATATGCCATTGTATCTGTATATTGTTAGAGGTACCATATTAAAACTGCATCCTTTTACATTGATATTGACTAGTCGACTAGTCAACTTTAGTTAAGTTAANATCCCCACTGACTTATAAGGAGTTAGAAATAAAACAAGGTAGAGAATAAGGAAAGAGAACAATTGCATTAACAAAATACAAAAATTGTATTGAAAAATATTCCCTTTTACAGAACATAGGCTTTTGACTATTTATGTATTGTTTGAGGCTGACAGTAGATTTTGGAGCCAATTCAGGCCCAAATTTGCCACATTTATCAGAACATTTTAGTGGCTTTTTCTGAATAGACTGCCATGTGAAATTTCTCAAAAATGTTTCAAAAGGGAAATGGCAGAGTTGACAACAGAGAGTAGTGTCTGTTTTTATCTCAGTGGGATTCTTTATTTGTTTGGGGAAGCAAGATTAGTTAGTTACTCTATTGCCAGTAGTTCTTAGAGCAGTATAGAATAAAAGCAAGATAGCCAATTTAATCCATTTTAATAATAATAAGGAGAAATATTACATGGCCAATTTGCACAAAAGCTCAAGGGAAAGTGGATAAAGATAGAACCTGGCAATGACTTACAACTGGAACATTAAATAAATAAATAAATGAATGAATGAATGAATGAATGAATGAATGAATGAATGAATGAATGAATGAAAGACTTGATTATGACTGTGCAAAAACAAGTTTTACAAACTAATGCAATCCCTGTACGAATTGGAAAATCATCAAATGATTTAAAATGCAGATTGTACAAAGAAGCAGAAAAAACAGTAAATCCATGCAAGAAGATTGCACCATCAGATTATAAACAATGATGTAACTGAATCACCAAAATGATTCATTGCAAACATTCATCTGTAAACATTATCATGTACCAGTAATGAAAAATTGGCAGGAGCATAGAGTTGAAAAAGTAGTTGAAAGTGAGGTTAAAATATTGTAGGATTTCTGATAAAGTCTTGGCTAATAACATGCTGAATATTTCTGTGGTTAAAAGAAGGAAGAGTGGATAATTAATGTGGTAATAACAGATGATAGAGGATAGTAGAATATTAGATAAAGGATTGGAGAAGATCACAAAGTATCAAGATCTGAAAATAAAAACTGAAAGTATATGGCATAAAGTGGCTATTGTAGTCCCAGTGGTTATCAGCACACTTCGTGCCATACAAAAAAATCTTGGATGGCACTTAGAAAATCTATGTGTTGACAAAATTTCCATCTGTCAATTTCAAAACTGCTTGGATCTGTACATGTACTACATCAATATAGTATGACATCCTAGATTTTGGGAAAAACTTGATGCATATGAAGGCCAACACCAGCTAAAGGACTGACAGCTATGTCGTCACATTGTTATGAACAAATATTACTATTGGTAGCAATAGTAGAAACAGCAAATAGGTAAAAGCAGCAGAGGCTAAACAAACTTAATATGAATTTCTCTTTAACCAGAAAAAGATATAATAATGAGTGATTCAGGTGAACAACAACAATGTATTTGATGCTGTTGAGGTTACTATGTACAATTTCCATGACTAAATGTC